>NC_091957.1:44627742-44677742 GCF_031021105.1 Erythrolamprus reginae
AAAATAAAAGAGGGGAGTCAACCTATTTTCCAAAGAACCAAAAGACAAGAAACAATGGATGGAAACTAATCAAGGAGAGACGCAACCTAGGAACGAAGGAAAAACTTTCTAACAGTGATAACAATTAACCAGAGACGACCTGCCTCCAGAAGTTGTGGATGCTCCATCACAGGAGGTTTTTTACAGAAGAGGCAACAAATAGAATAGAATAATAGAGGACGATGGAGGTCTTCTAGTCCAACCCCTTGCTTAGGCAGGAATCCCTACACCACTTCAGTCAAATGGTTATCCAACATTGTCTTAAAAACTTCCCAGGTTTGGAGCATTCACAACTTCTGGAGACAAGATGTTCCACTGGTTAATTGTTCTAACTGTCAGGAAATTTTCTCCTG
Source organism: Erythrolamprus reginae (assembly GCF_031021105.1). NCBI lineage: Eukaryota > Metazoa > Chordata > Lepidosauria > Squamata > Dipsadidae > Erythrolamprus > Erythrolamprus reginae. The sequence goes on from NC_091957.1 coordinate 44,628,135, forward strand.
AATTCTATGTAGATTAATCTCCACCCATTGCTTCTTGTTCTATACCTCGGGTGCATTAGAGGGCTGTCCAAGAGATGTGGACAACCATTTGTCTGAAATAATATGAGGTCAATTGCTTGAGCAATGGGGGTGGACTAGAAGACCTCCAAGGTCCCTTCCAACTCTTATTATTATGTATTTAGAAACATAGAAACATAGAAGACTGATGGCAGAAAAAGACCTCATGGTCCATCTAGTCTGCCCTTATACTATTTCCTGTATTTTATCTTACAATGGATATATGTTTATCCCAGGCATGTTTAAATTCAGTTACTATGGATTTACCAACCACGTCTGCTGGAAGTTTGTTCCAAGGATCTACTACTCTTTCAGTAAAAATAATATTTTTCTCGGTATTGCTTTTGATCTTTCCCCCAACTAACTTCAGATTGTGTTCCCTTGTTCTTGTGTTCACTTTCCTATTAAAAACACTTCCCTCCTGAACCTTATTTAACCCTTTAACGATATTTAAATGTTTCGATCATGTCCCCCCTTTTCCTTCTGTCCTCCAGATTATCCAGATTGAGTTCATTAAGTCTTTCCTGATACGTTTTATGCTTAAGACCTTCCACCATTCTTGTAGCCCGTCTTTGGACCCATTCAATTTTGTCAATATCTTTTTGTAGGTGAGGTCTCCAGAACTGAACACAGTATTCCAAATGTGGTTTCACCAGCGCTCTATATAAGGGGACCACAATCTCCCTCTTCCTGCTTGTTATACCTCTAGCTATGCAGCCAAGCATCCTACTTGCTTTTCCTACCGCCCGACCACACTGCTCACCCATTTTGAGACTGTCAGAAATCACTACCCCTAAATCCTTCTCTTCTGAAGTTTTTGCTAACACAGAACTGCCAATGCAATACTCAGATTGAGGATTCCTTTTCCCCAAGTGCATTATTTTACATTTGGAAACATTAAACTGCAGTTTAATATAGCCCTGCTTGGAACATGACTCTGAAAATCAAACCCACCCCAAAATGCTTTCCCCCCACTCACAACAGGGTCTGCAAAGATGCACTTCTGAAGTAGGGTGATAGAGACAGAGAAGTGACATTCTTGAGACCTAGATTAACTTTATTGTCACTTTGAATGTACACAAACCGGTATACATTAAAATGACATTTCGTTGCATAGAGAGCTCTCAAAGGGTCTCCACCTCCAAGTTACACTACATAAAATGTGCAAAGAAACGTGATTCAGAAATTGAATGGAGATTCAAAGTAGAGAATGGAGGTACTTAGGAGGGGAGAGGGTCTGCTCCAGAAAATCTTCAATCTTCAGAAAATCTGTTTTCAGCTCCTTGTTGAAGAGTAAAAATGGAGGGTTGATGCCTGGGGCCAAATCCTTTAGCTCATCAGGCTTCCTAAACGAAAATTACAACAGAGAGGAAGAAAATAAACAAATAAAGATGCCCCTGGCTTTGATTTTATCCTCTCCTCCTTCCTTCCTTCCTTCCTTCCTTCCTTCCTTCCTTCCTTCCTTCCTATCTTCCTTCCTGTCCTTCCTTCCTTCCTGTCCTTCCTTCCTTCCTATCTTCCTTCCTTCCTGTCCTTCCTTCCTTCCTACCTACCTACCTTCCTTCCTACCTTCCTTCCTATCTTCCTTCCTTCCTTCCTTCCTGTCCTTCCTTCCTTCCTACCTAACTTCCTTCCTACCTTCCTTCCTTCTTTCCTTCCTTCCTGTCCTTCCTTCCTTCCTATCTTCCTTCCTTCCTGTCCTTCCTTCCTTCCTACCTTCCTTCCTTCCTATTTTCCTTCCTTCCTGTCTTTCCTTCCTTCCTACCTACCTTCCTTCCTACCTTCCTTCATTCCTTCCTTCCTACTTTCCTTCCTTCCTGTCCTTCCTTCCTACCTTCCTTCCTGTCCTTCCTTCCTTCCTTCTTTCTTTCATTCTTTTTTTCTTTCTTTCTTTCTTACAATTTTTAATGCAATTTTCCAAGTTAAAAAAACAAAATGACATACAAGACAAATACATAATCACACATACATAAAATATGGTTCCACCAATACAGCTTTACGCCATTGGGATTCTCCTTCCCAATTCTACATTTCCATAGTTATGGCTATTGTTTTATACCTAAACATTTTTTAATCTTTACCTATTCATTATATACACTATTAACTATTATCCAATAATTATATACTATTATATATATTATATACATTATCTTACAACCAACTTTCTTTCTTTCTTAGATCATCCTTTGTTTAACTCCCAGGAATCTCTAGAGAGTCACCTGCAAAGGATGGACAAAAGTCTCAACTTCACTTTGCCGATCTTGAATAATATCAAAGTTTGTCTGAAATTTGATGGACACCAAAATATATCTGCAATGGAGTTTTTAATTTCCCAGATACGCTGCCTCTTTTAACCATCTTTTTACAAACCTGGGCATTTTTGTACAGACTTTTCCTTAGTATAGATTGCAAGATTTCATCAAAGTCCCATTAATAATATTGACCCATGTCTGTGTTGCTATTATCCCCGTCATCTTCTCGTCTTTCCATCTTCTCATCTCTCATCTATTGCTATTGGTATCTTAGGATTTATCAATCATTCCGTATCTTACGATTTATGATCTGGTTTATGATTTACGATCTGTGACTTATCTCTTTGTGGCTTGTACATACACCGAGGGCTTCTGCCCCAGAGACAAATTCCTTGTGTGTCCAATCACACTTGGCCAATAAAGAATTCTATTTATTGAATTCAATAAAAAAAATAAAACTATGTGATATAATGTGAAAGAACATAGGAAAAATGGAAATATGTAAAAATAAACAACAAAGTAGATTATAGAATTGATATAATATAATATAAGAGATTGGGTATTGATCTGTGTAAATTACTGTGATGCTTTTAAAAATTAAAAAAATATAGAAACATAGAAGTCTGACGGCAGAAAAAGACCTCCTGGTCCATCTAGTCTGCCCTTATACTATTTTCTGTATTTTATCTTAGGATGGATATATGTTTATCCCAGGCATGTTTAAATTCAGTTACTGTGGATTTATCTACCACGTCTGCTGAAAGTTTGTTCCAAGGATCTACTACTCTTTCAGTAAAATAATATTTTCTCATGTTGCTTTTGATCTTTCCCCCAACTAACTTCAGATTGTGTCCCCTTGTTCTTGTGTTCACTTTCCTATTAAAAACACTTCCCTCCTGGACCTTATTTAACCCTTTAATATATTTAAATGTTTCGATCATGTCCCCCCTTTTCCTTCTGTCCTCCAGACTATACAGATTGAGTTCATGAAGTCTTTCCTGATACGTTTTATGCTTAAGACCTTCCACCATTCTTGTAGCCCGTCTTTGGACCCGTTCAATTTTGTCAATATCTTTTTGTAGGTGAGGTCTCCAGAACTGGACACAGTATTCCAAATGTGGTCTCACCAGCGCTCTATGTAGTGGGATCACAATCTCCCTCTTCCTGCTTGTTATACCTCTAGCTATGCAGCCAGCATCCTATGCAGCCAAGAATAAATAAAGCAAAAAAAAAAATCATTCTATTCACTCAGTCATTTTCAGATTCTAGTCTGGTTTGAATGCAAGACTTCAGTTGCGTCCACAAATGAACGTCAAGTGATGACACTTTGCCTCTTACCTTGTCATATCCACGGTAGTGACATTAAATCTGACACCTTTGAGCCATAACACCATAAAGAGGCTTTGACAGAAAGGGCAGTTTCCGATGTTCTGTCCGTCCAAGCCAGCCTGCCATAGGAACAAAAAAGAGAAAAAAACAATATATTTATTCTGAGTGACACTTTCCCAGCGACAAGCCAATTAGATTAAGTCCAAATTGTCTAGGTTTCTACATACTGATTCTCTGCTCTCTTCAAAGAGGTTAAACCCCTGGAGTTTCATGCAATAGGATTTCTTTTCTGTTTGAATCAGCTCAGCAGAAAAATGATACCTTGATGCAGTGGTGAAATCCACACACATATATATTTTACTACTGGTTCTGTGTCTGGATTGGTGGGCACATGGCAGGGGAAGGATACTGCAAAATCTCCATTCCCTCCCCACTCCAGGGGGAAGGATACTGCAAAATCTCAATCCCTCCCCACCCCAGGGGGAGGAAGAATACTGCAAAATCTCCATTCCCTCCCCACTCCAGGGGAAGGATACTGCAAAATCTCCATTCTGTCCCCACTCCATGGGGAAGGATACTGCAAAATCTCTATTCCCTCCCCACTCCAGGGGGAAGGATATTGCAAAATTCCCTCTCTACTCCTGGGGGAAGGATACTGCAAAATCTCAATTCTTTCCCCACACCAGGGGAAGGCTACTGCAAAATCTCCATTCCCTCCTCACTCCAGGGGGAAGGATACTGCAAAGTCTCCATCCCCCCACTCCAGGGGGAAGGATACTGCAAAGTCTCCATTCCCGACCCACTCCAGGGGGAAGGATACTGCAAAATCTCTATTCCCGACCCACTCCAGGGGGAAGGATACTGCAAAGTCTCAATTCCCTCCCCACTCCAGGGGGAAGGATACTGCAAAATTCCCTTCCTACTCCTGGGGGAAGGGTATTGTAAAATCTCCATTCTTTCCCCACTCCAGGGGAAGGATACTGCAAAATCTCCATTTCCTCCCCACTCCTGGGGGAAAGTTTGTTGATTGATTGATTGATTGGATTTATATGCCACCCCCTCCAAAGACTCGGGGCGGCTTACAACATATAGAAAAAAAACAATAGATATATCCTAAATCCAATTTTAAGGTTAAAACTAACTAATTTAAAACTTGAGTTCCTTAAAATTCAATTGCTCCCATTCAAACAATCAAACATATACCACCTTCATCAGCCAGAGGACTAACATCTAATGTCCCCAGGCCTGTTGGCACAAATAGGTCTTCAAGGTCTTGTGGAAGGTGAGGAGGGTGGGGGCGGTATGAATCTCTGGGGGTGAGCTGGTTCCAGAGAGCTGGAGCCCCCACAGAGAAGGCTCTTCCCCTATGCCCCACCAAGTGACATTGTCTATTTGGCAGGACCTGGAGGAAGCCGACTCTGTGGTAGCTCCAAACCTTTGGAACTCACTGCTTCTGGAGATATGCACCATCCCTACCCTACCTGAATTTTCCGGTGGGCCTGGGACCATAAATGACTGAGTGTATGTATGTTTATCTTAAGGGTTATTATTTGTGTCTACTCTCTTACTTTGACATTGTAACTTTTTTTTTGTATCATAATTTTTTTTATTTTTTTCTCCAACTCAAAGTTAAAAACAATACATAATTTCCAACACAAAATCAAGCTTATTGTCAAACATATACAATGTTTTTCTTTTTACTTTGTAATCATTCAACGGAGACTCTTATGTCTCTTTCTTTCACAAAGGGACTATAAAAACATATAATATCTTATATATTCAAAAACCTCTTAAGAATATAGCTTTTCTCCATCTAATATTAAAACATTGCAATAACCTGTACATTAATCGCTGGTCATCAAATTCACTTCTTATTAGAGTCTTACAAATCTGTTGAGCTCATTATTCCAAAAGGCAATTTTCTTGTCATCCTTTTAGCCAAGTAGATTATATATAAAATAATTCTTCATGTTGCAACAAAAAAAAATATAGTAAACCATAATTCTACATGTCTAATAAAATAGTTATTCCAATAAAAAAAGTATATCACATTATATAATAATGAAATTGAGTACATGTATATATAAAGTAAATTTGAATATTACAACAAAAATTGTAACTTTTATGCTTGTTTTAAACTTTGTTAGCCGCTGGAGTTGGGCGGCATATAAATCCTGTTCAATAAATAAAAATAAATAGAAACATAGAAACATAAAAGATTGATGGCAGAAAAAGATCTCATGGTCCATCTAGTTTATTTATTTATTTTATTTATTTATTGGATTTGTATACCGCCCCTCTCCGTAGACTCGTAGTTTGCCCTTATACTATTCCTGTATTTTATCTTAGGGTGGATCTATGTTTATCCCAGGCATGTTTAAATTCAGTTACTGTGAATTTACCAACCACATATGCTGGAAGTTTGTTCCAAGAATCTACTATTCTTTCAGTCAAATAATATATTTCTCATGTTGCTTTTGATCTTTCCCCCAACTAACTTCAGATTGTGTCCCCTTGTTCTTGTGTTCACTTTCCTATTAAAAACACTTCCCTCCTGGACCTTATTTAACCCTTTAACACATTTAAATGCTTCAATCATGTCCCCCCCTTTTCCTTCTGTCCTTCAGACTTTACAGATTGAGCTCATGAAGTCTTTCCTGAGAAGTTTGATGCTTAAGACCTTCCACCATTCTTGTAGCCCGTCTTTGGTCCCGTTCAATTTTGTCAATATCTTTTTGTAGGTGAGGTCTCCAGAACTCCAGAATAAACCAAAATAAACCAAGAAAGACCCAGTTTGCCTTTTGAAAACTACCTCTAGGTCCCTTCATAAAAGTTGACCCACCCCTATTTCAGGCCAATCCCTGCTGATTAAAAAAAATCTTTCCTGACTGGAAGCAAGTGTGATTGTTTTGTTCTTATTTTTCAAAGCAAATAGCACATGATTTCCGTTTCCTTAGGTGCGGGCTGGATCAGGGGTGAAAGCAATACCGACAACTCCCAACGCGGCTTGCCAGCCTATTGTAGGCCTCTTCGTCTTCGGGGTCTGCGATTGTGAGTTGTTCAGGAAATGAGATAAAGGATTGCTGAGCACAGGCAATCCTCCCCGTGGGGAACCTTGGATACGACCCAAAGTTGTTGGCGTGGCTGGCTTGCAAAGCGAAGGAGGAGGGTGGAAAACCCCAGAAGGAAAGGTGGGGAAGGAAATCACCGATGTTTTTTCCCTCAGAGTCATCCGAGACTTTCTCCATTCTTTCTCCCTTTCTTGATTAGGTTTTATAAGGAAGCGGGTAGGCGAAGTAATCGGAATTTTCCATGTAGGTTCTTTTAAACTCTGAACATACAACATTTATTTTATTTTATTTTATATTATTTTATTTTATATTATTTTATATTATTTTATATTATTTTATATTATTTTATATTATTTTATATTATTTTATATTATTTTATATTTTATTTTATTTTATTTTATTTTATTTTATTTTATTTATTTATTTATTTATTTATTTTATTTTATTTTATTTTATTTATTTTTTATTTATTTTTTATTTATTTATTTATCTATCTATTTATCTATTTATCTAGTTATTTATTTATCTATCTATCTATCTATCTATTTATTTATTTATTTATTTATCTATTTATTTATCTAGTTAGTTAGTTAGCCAGTTAGTTAGTTAGTTAGTCCAGCACACAATACATATAGAAAAGAATAGACGTGAGGTAATATATATGAAGAAAAATATAAAATGGAGGAGAAGATATATGAAACATGGAAACGGCTTCTCGCAAGCTTGCTTGTTTCCCTCCCCCCCCCCTGCACAACCCTGTGTAGGAGGTTAGCAGCCCCCCTTTGCCTAGGAAAATGATATATTTTAGGAAATATTAAAATGGAAAGACATTTCCCCTAAAAGGGAGGCAGAAACTCAGCTCCCTCCCCCCACACATCTTTGTCAATGGGCCATTAAGAACTGGGTCAGTCTATTCTACATAACAAAGATATGTTATCTTTTCTGTCTATTTTAAGTCTTTTTTAATTACTCTAACTTGCTCCAAGTAAGTTTCTTTCTGTTCTGCCGGTCCCAACTGCCCATAATTACAGGGTAATTAGTCCAAAAAGACACACACCAAAGGATAGAAGGAAAACCAAAAGTCTTTATCAACAGAAGAGCAGAAACAGCTCCCTTTTTGAATGTCAAAAGGATTTTCTGGTATACACAAGGCACAGGTTAAATGCAATCCAATTTCTCACCCAGTAACTGGGAAATTGAGTCCAATTCCAAAGTCCAGAAAGTCCACACACGGTCTTGAACAAGTAAACAGCAAAACCACGATCTTGACGAAACTGTGAATCAGATAAACTTCCACAAGGCTAAACCAGCACGCTGTTCTTTTTATCTGTAGCACTAATTACAGCAGCCCCACCCAACCACAGGTGGCCTCACTTATCTCCTGTAATAATCCTTCAGTTGTTCTCTCCTATGCATCACTCTACGCATGCGTGGGTCCTTCATAAGTTCTTGTTCAGAATCCAGGGATGATAAGGATGATTGATCTCCTCCTGGGCTGTCTGCCAAACTCCCCTCTTCCCTGCTACTCACGCTTCCTTCGTCAGAGGAGCCTTCGTCGGGAGAGTCTATCGGGAGCAAAACAGCCCTGTGGCATGTGGATGTTTCCCCCACATCCACTTCCACATTCTTTGGGGCAGGAGTTGGGCCAGAGCCAACCACAACACTTTCCAGCCCTAACCAGGTGCTAACAATGTTCCCAACTCTTACCGGCTTGCAAGGTCTTTCATTGTTATTCTCTGCAAAGAATGTTTTCCAAGTCCTAAGTCTTTGCAGGGTTTTTTTTTCATTGCTCTATTTGCTCAGAACTTTTCTTTCCAGCCCTAATCAGGTTCTAACAATGTTCCCAGCTCCTACTGGCTTGCAAGCTCTTTCATTGTTACTCTCTCCAAATAAGGTTTTTTTAAAGCCCTTACCAGGTGATAAGATAATGTGCTGAAACTGACCAGACTAAGGATGCTACCCAGATGAATATCTGGTAAGCAGATTCCTTTCCCTATTTTCCTCCCCAAAAACTAAGGTGTATCTTATACTCCGGCATGTCTTATACAGTACAGTGATCCCTCGATTATCGCGAGGGTTCCGTTCCAAGACCCCTCGCGATAATCGATTTTTCGCGATATAGTGGTGCGGAAGTAAAAACACCATCTGCGCATGCTCGCCCTTTTTTTTCCATGGCCGCGCATGCGCAGATGGTGTTTTTACTTCCGCACCTGGGAAGACCCAGGGAAGGTTCCTTCGGCCGCCCAGCAGCTGATCTGCTCGGCAGCGCCGCAGCAGCGAGGAGCCGAAGATCCGGCTTTCCCCGCCGCCCACGCAAAGGGGAAACCCCGATCTTCGGCTCCTCGCTGCTGCGGCGCTGCCGAGCAGATCAGCTGCTGGGCGGCCGAAGGAACCTTCCCTGGGTCTTCCCCGCCGCCCACGCAAAGGGGAAACCCGGATCTTCGGCTCCTCGCTGCTGCTGCGCTGCCGAGCAGATCAGCTGCTGGGCGGCCGAAGGAACCTTCCCTGGGTCTTTCCCGCCACCCACGCGCCGCTCAAGAGCAAGAGGGGGAGAGATAGAGAAAGAGAGAGAAGGAAAGAAAGAGATGAGAGAGGGAGGAAGAGAGTGTGAGAGAGGAAGAAGCAAGATAGAGAAAGAGAGAGAGAAAGAAAGATGAGAAAGGAAGAGAAAGGAAGAGAGTGACGTCATCGGGTGGGAAAATATTTTTAATTAATATTTTTTGAAAAATCGCGATAGAGCGTTTCGCGAAGATCGAGATCACGAAAATCGAGGGATCACTGTACTCTGAAAAATACAGTAGTTTACATGTTACATGAGGTCTTTATTTGTTGAAGGATCTGTCAGACTTGGAAGCCATCTTTTACCTTTCAGGCTTTGGGCCTGCCACATTTTCTACTGTGGGAAAATGGGAGGAGGGATTATATGGAGTAGGGGTGATATATACTCAAAATAACATTCCTTCCCAGATGTGCCAAAAATGACATTGCTAATAAAATGGAACTTTGAGGAAACTTAAGCCCCAAAGTCTTCTTTTGTTGTGGGTGTTTCTTGGAAACCTAACAGGATCTTTTTTAAAAAAACACTTCAGTAACATTCAGCTCAATCCTCAAACGTGTTAAAGGATTGGTTTACAAACCATAATTTGGGTAAGCCCAAAATGCAAAACAGCATGTGCAAACATTTCAATATTTTGATGTCCAAACATCGAATACAAACTGGATAAATAAGACTTTTCAAACAACCCTCACTCTGTAAAAGACCTTGGAATACTCATATTGAATGACCTAAGTGCCAAAGCCCATTGCAACAATATCGCAAAAAGGCTTCAAGAATTGTTAACCTGATCCTACGTAGCTTCTTCTCCGGTAATATCACTCTACTAACCAAAGCATACAAAACTTTTGCCAGACCAATCCTTGAATTCAACTCATCTGTCTGGAACCCGCACCGCATTTTGGACATAAATACATTAGAAAGTGTTGTGATTCCGTCCGAGGCCCCTCAGGGAACGGCTGATCTTCTGTCGGTTTCCTGCTCAGAGGGGGAGGATGAGGAACAGGAGGTGCAGGCAGACGAGGAGGAGGAATCTCAGACTGAGGAAGAGGGGGAACAGCCAGAGGCCCCCGAGAGGGAGCTCTCCTCAGCAAGCAGCCTGGATTCCTTAGAGGAAAATGCACAAGCAATAATCGATCTGCGACAGAGAAGAGCAACACAAAGAAGGGACCAATTAGCTAGGTACTTTCAGCACTAAAGAGGCAACAGCTGGGTTTGGGTGTGGTGCTCTCTGGAAAGGCTAAAAGGCAGACCCACCCTTCCTGGCTTGTGGAGTATTATCTTTGGGAGTCCTGGGACCTGGCTGTGCTCTTTGGCGTCTTGGAATTCTGGTTTGTGACTTTGAATACTGAAACCTTGGGGGAAAAAGGTGGGGGGTCTTATTCTCTACAGTGGTGGGTGTGCCAGCAAGAAGGCTGCTGTATTGTCTGGACATCAGGACTCTGCTGTAAAGTCTCATAACCTGCCTGTGGGGAAGAACAGGTTTTTCTCTGTGTTTATTTTTCAAGCTATAAAGTACTTTTGCTTTTACCAGCGTGTCTGGCTGTTTTTTCCAGTTGGTGTTGAGGTCTGGGGGCACCCAGACAGAACAGAAAGCATCCAGAGATACTTTACGAGAAGAGTCCTCTACTCCTCTACTCAGAACAGAATACCATACACAACCAGACTCAAAATCCTAGGCTTAGAAAGCCTAGAGCTTTGCCGCCTCAAACACGACCAATGCATAGCCCATAAAATCATCTGCTACAACATCCTTCCTGTCAATGACTACTTCAGCTTCAACCACAACAATACACGAGCACATAACAGGTACAAACTCAGAGTTAATGGCTCCAAATGCAAATGTAGAAAATATGACTTCAACAACCGAGTAATTGATGCATGGAACTCACTACTGGATTCTATTGTTTCATCATCACCAACCCCCACAAAATTTTACCATTAGACTATCCACTGTTGACCTCACCCCAATTCCTAAAAGTCAGTAAGGGGCGTGCATAAGTGCACCAGCATGCCTACCGTCCCCTGTCCTAGTGTTTCTCTCTTATTAGTACCAATATCATGTATATAAACATTGTTACATCTTTGTATACTACCAATATGACCTTTAAAGCCCTTCATGGCATCGGATCAGAATATCTCCGAGACCGCCTTCTGCCGCACGAATCCCAGCGACCGATCAGGTCCCACAGAGTGGGCCTTCTCCGGGTCCCGTCAACTAAACAATGTCGGTTGGCGGGCCCCAGGGGAAGAGCCTTCTCTGTGGCGGCCCCGACTCTCTGGAACCAGCTTCCCCCAGAGATTAGAACTGCCCCTACCCTCCTCGCCTTTCGCAAACTCCTTAAAACCCACCTTTGTCGTCAGGCATGGGGGAACTGAGATATCTCCCCCAGGCCTATGCAATTTATGTATGGTATGCTTGTGTGTATGTCTGTTTAATAATGGGTTTTTTTAATATTTTAAATTGTAAATTATTAGATTTGTTATTAACTGTTTTTATTATGTTGTGAGCCACCCCGAGTCTATGGAAAGGGGCGGCATACAAGTCTAATAAATAATAATAATAAAGTAATAAATAATAATAATAATACATACTTGACAAAAGAAAGAAAGAAAGGAAGGAAGGGAGGGAGGGAGGGAGGGAGGAAGAAAGAAAGAAAGAAAGAAAGAAAGAAAGAAAGAAAGAAAGAAAGAAACATTCTGCTATAGTGCATCTTGACAAAGTCTCAAAATGCTGGGGAAGTCCACACACCTCAAAGTTTGGAAGAAAAATATTCAGTAATATTGTACTATAGTAATAATAATAATAATAATAATAATAATAATAATAATAATAATAATAATTTATTAGATTAGTATGCCGCCCCTCTCCGTGAGAAATAGCAATCTCACTTAGACTTATATACAACTTCATGGTGTTTTACAGCCCTCTCTAAGTGGTTTACATAGTCAGCCTCTTGCTCCCAACAATCAGTTCTGGAGACCTCACCTACAAAAAGATATTGACAAAATTGAACGGGTCCAAAGACGGGCTACAAGAATGGTGGAAGGTCTTAAGCATAAAACGTATCAGGAAAGACTTAATGAACTCAACCTGTATAGTCTGGAGGACAGAAGGAAAAGGGGGGAATGATCGAAATATTTAAATATATTAAAGGGTTAAATAAGGTTCAGGAGGGAAGTGTTTTTAATAGGAAAGTGAACACAAGAACAAGAGGACACAATCTGAAGTTAGTTGGGGGAAAGATCAAAAGCAACATGAGAAAATATTATTTTACTGAAAGAGTAGTAGATCCTTGGAACAAACTTCCAGCAGACGTGGTAGATAAATCCACAGTAACTGAATTTAAACATGCCTGGGATAAACATATATCCATCCTAAGATAAAATACAGAAAATAGTATAAGGGCAGACTAGATGGACCATGAGGTCTTTTTCTGCCGTCAGACTTCTATGTTTTTATGTTTCTATCTGGGTCCTCATTTTATTGATCTTGGAAGGATGGAAGGCCAAATCAATCTGGAGCTGGTGAGAATTGAACATAGCCTGTAATGCTGCATTCTTTCCACTGTGCCACCACGGGTCTTACCACAGAAGGTGGTTTCCACAGAAATCCACAGAAGGATGAGCTGTATCCATTTTTTAAAATCAGCTGCTCTTTAGATTTATTGGGGTCAAGCTAGGAAGATCTGAGTCTGGCCATTAACGAAAACGAAAACTCCTTCTGTGTTTTGGTGCAGATTTTGAGTAAGAGAAATTTGCTACTTACAAACATAGTAACTCCCTGGCCAAAATTCTGATTCAGAAAAAAAGGGAAAAGGCTGAAGGCAGTTATGAAAGGTGAATTATATGAGTCACAATGATACAAAGAATGATGTCTAGTTTAGTTTAGTTTAAACAGAAATACAAGAAAGATGTTTTCCATTTAGTTATTCATTTTTGACAGCGGCCAGGATAGTATATGCCCAAAATTGGAAAGGGGAAAATATTCCCAAAGAGGAAGAGGTAATTAAGAAAATATTAGATTGCGCTGAAACTGATATGATGACAAGACAGTTAAAAAACCAAGAGGAATCAGAATTTTATGTGATTTGGAATAAAGTGTATATATGGATAAATAATAAGAAGAAGTAAAAGTAAAATTTATGTGAGAACTGTAGAAGTATTGTTATGATTTAAATTATTTGTTTTATCTTGTTTATATATGAAGGGTTTTTTTATATAAGGTTAAACAAAATCTCTTCTTTTCATTTAAATTAATAGGTTGATTTAAGGTATTAATAATGCATTCTTTTTTCTGTACGGAAATTTGACTTCTAGAACAAGAGGGGAAATTGCAACCCCAATTTTATGTTAAATGTGTGTTTGTATGTTTGTCAATTTTTATGAAAAATTAATAAAGTTTATTAAAAAAAAGAATGAAGATGTCTTTGCACAGACGTGTAAGGATGGAATCTTTTCTAAGTGCTGCCAACCAACACTATTAAAATGCCACCCAATTTATTGTGGCATCAGTTTTCATGAATAGGGATTCATTTAATCAGAACCGTAGTGCTTGGAGTATGGTACTTGCACATAATTGTTTTGGAAGGGGAAGGAAGAAGGGAAAAGGAATAATAATATTTTTAACGGGACTAGAAAGTGAATGAATTAAATCTTTAACTCGGGCACACTTGTCCCATAAGTTGGTTAACACATGGAGAAAGGATACTGGTTTTTGCCTCTCTCAGTGGCCAAGGTTAAGTTCACTTGTGAATTCTAACTCAGTTCAAGTACTTGTTATCAAAGTTCAGTTATTCCCACCATGAGTTATACAGCAGTGCAGGGACATTTAAGTATAAAGTGTCATCTCTGGAAATTGATACACACACACCCCAATTGTCAAGGTTGGTGTACGGTTTGATTGGATTGTGTGATTATTTTATTATAAGGGATTTAAATTGTATTTTTTAAAAGTTGGATTTTTACACTGTTTATGTTGTTGTGAGCTACCTCGAGTCTTCGGAAAGGAGCAGCATACAAATCTAATTAATAATAATAATAATAATAATAATAATAATAATAATAATAATAATTCTTACTATTACTATTACTATTACTATTACTATTACTATTACTATTACTATTACTATTACTATTACTATTACTATTACTATTACTATTACTATTACTATTATAGAAACATAGAAACATAGAAGTCTGACGGCAGAAAAAGACCTCATGGTCCATCTAATCTGCCCTTATACTATTTTCTGTATTTTATCTTAGGATGGATATATGTTTATCCCAGGCATGTTTAAATTCAGTTACTGTGGATTTATCTACCACGTCTGCTGGAAGTTTATGTCAGTACAACACAGAAAACGGGATCACTATGCTGGATTTCGTATTTCATCACCAGTCGGGCGCTTCCCAAGCACCTAGGACTGCGTGATGTAGTGGCGAATTATGTTTGCAGATCCCAGTAAAGCAGCCTTTTGCAATTGACAGATGGAGATTTTGACAATTCCGATGGTTTTCAAATGTCCGCTGAGATCCTTTGGTACTGCGCCCAGCGTGCCAAGTACCACTGGGACCACTTTCACTGGCTTATGCCAGAATCGTTGCAGCTTATCGTTGCAATTATTATTATTATTATTATTATTATTATTATTATTATCATCATTATTATCATTATCATCATCATCTCATGGGATTTTCCCATCCTACCTGCCTAATCTCATCTCATTCCATGCTACTTTTACTTTTCTCCAGTAATAAAAATGAATTGGAACAAGATCTCAAGAGCTCTCCCCCTGACATCGTTTGATGTCCCAAAATGTCTTTTGATCAGCAAAATGAACATTTGAATATTTGGTCAGCTTCTTTTGGTTTTAATAGTAATAGAGTTTGGATTTTTGTTATTATAATAATTTTTTAAAAAAAATATTTTTATTAGTTAGGAAAAGGTTGTACTGTATAAGGATTTTTAGTTTTTTTTTAAAAAAAGAAGAATATATAAGAAGGAGGAGTAGACATGACGGCTGATCTAGATTGGTCAGAGGATAGTGATATTAATTTAATAAGATCAAAAGGAAATCAATGTTTAATTAGAAGAAAATTGGTTTCCTAGATGATAAAATTAGAGGCCAGGGTTTGGGGGTTTGATGTATACCCAAAGTAACTAATTTGGAATCAGTAATTTGGGGGGATGATTATATCTGTTTTGCTAACACGATACTGCTTTTATTGTAACATGAATAGAAGGCATTTTGAAATGTACAGTGTTCCCCCGATTTTCGCCCGCGAAAGTCGAATTTCCACGAAGTAGAGATGCGGAAGTAAATACACCATTTTTGGCTATGAACAGTATCACAAGCCTTCCCTTAACACTTTAAACCCCTAAATTGCAATTTCCCATTCCCTTAGCAACTATTTAGATTATTACTCTCCATGTTTATTTATTAAAGTTTATTTTAAAAAAATATTTATTAAAGGCGGACGAAGGTTTGGCGATGACATATGACGTCATCGGGTGGGAAAACCATGGTGGAGTGGAAAAACCGCAAAGTATTTTTTAATTAATATTTTTGAAAAAACGTGGTATCGACTTTTCGCAAAGTTCGAACCCGCAAAAATCAAGGGAACACTGTATTGTAAAAGTTTGTATGGAGGAAAAAATAAGAATTTTTTACCCGAAAAAAACATTTGGTCAGCTCCAAGTCCTTAAACAAGATTTCTTAATGCCCAGGTACAAACACATCACCAAACAATTAGTAAGATAGAGCTGATGTCTTGAAACCTAGAGATAGAGCAAATGTCTTGAAACCTTAACTTAATCTACTAAAGTAGTATCATAGGTTCATAACTGTAGACTCTTCTAGACTTAAAAAGTCTCAGCCACCCACAATCATGAACATTGTATTTATGATTTCCTGTTGTGGTTTATTAGTCCTTTGGTATTCTGCCCCACAACCGGCTTATTTATTTTTTGAACAAGGCCTCTAACCCCTGCCCCAAAGCCCACCTTTGCAACGTATGGGAACTGACCTTTACAAAGAGCTCAATCTCTGGTTCCTTCAGGGGATTACGAAGCCAACTGGCCATCCTGTCTTTAGCTGGCCACCAAATGTTGCTGAGAACTTCCTTCCACTGTGGACCGTATTCCAACAATCTTCCTCCACGAATGCGCTGGGTAGTTTTTCAGGGCAAGGACTCTCTATGGGAGATGGTGGGCTTCCATGGCTGAAAACCCCTTGGTTGGAAGCAGCTCCGTTTGTCCTTTTCTCAGCCAGAAGTCGAGGTGCGTTGAAGAACCTACTACCAGCTAGATGGGGATTTCCATAAAGACCTCCCAGCTGTGACTCAGCAACACGGTTTATCAGAAAGCCACATAACACGTTCTTCTCCGGGATATCAAAAGAGCCAGATGTCTATTTCTCAGAGAAGCGTCCCAGAATAAGCCCGTCTCTTGGAGTGCCACTCCGCAGCTGTCAGAATTTTCTATAACAGGAAATAAGCCGGGAAGCATCTCGTACCTCACGAGATAGAGAGTTCGCTCGCTTCATATATTTTCTGCTGTATGAGAATTCCTCCACCCAAGGACATCCTACAATTTTATTTACGAACTCATTTCCCATATAATGAACTTTTACCCAGCTAAATGACCCTCTCTGAGAATCAAAGGAACGGTGCAACGAATTTGGAGCGATTCCAAACTCGACAGGAACGAAAATATAATTGTATTATCTCCGGGACCGCTTTCTGCCGCACGAATCCCAGCGACCAGTTAGGTCCCACAGAGTGGGCCTTCTCTGGGTCCCGTCAATTAAACAATGCCATTTGGCGGGACCCAGGGGAAGAGCCTTCTCTGTGGCGGCCCCGGCCCTCTGGAACCAACTCCCCCCAGAGATTAGAATAGCCCCCACCCTCCTTGCCTTTTGTAAGCTCCTTAAAACCCACCTCTGCCATCAGGCATGGGGGAACTGAGATATTCTTTCCCCCTAGGCTTCTACAATTTATGCATGGTATGTTTGTATGTATGATTGGTTTTATAACAAGGGTTTTTAGCTTCTTTAGTATTGGATTGTTTTACCACTGTTGTTAGCCGCCCCGAGTTCACGGAGAGGGGCGGCATACAAATCCAATAAATAAATAAAATAAATAAATAAATAATTTCGGGATAGAGACCTCTGTGGAGGTGAACAGCCGAACGATTCCACTTCCTCACCAGTTTTAACCATGCTGCAGAAAGCTCTCTAGAAAGTGAGAACAATGATCATGGAACTAGGAGAGGTGGAATGTTCTTTCCAAGAAGGACATGCTGGGATGGTTTTTCTGAATAAAAACCTTCCATTTTATATAGCATTTGCATAATTATATACCAGTGTATCGATGGTTACTGAAACGGAGGTCCAAGTGCTGCCTCTATGTTGGTTGAGGCAGGCAGGATTCCCTTGGGTACCATTTGTTGAGGGTCAAGAGAAAGGGAGGGTTTTGCCTTCTCTTTCTGCTCAAGATCCCCAAGGACAATTGGTGGGCCACTGTGGGACACAGAATGCTGGACTCGATGGGCTTTGGCCTGATTCAGCATGGCTCTTCTTATGTTCTTATTTCTCATTGTTTATAGAATTTTATTGGCCAAGTGTGATTGGACACACAAGGAATTTGTCTTGGTGCATATGCTCTCAGCGTACATAAAATAAAATATACATTTGTCAAGAATCATGTGGTACAACACTTAAGATTGTCATAGGGGTCAAATAAGCAATGAAGAAGCAATATTAATAAAAATCTTAGGATATAAGCAACAAGTTACAGTCATACAGTCAACATGGGAGGAAATGGGTGATAGGAATGATGAGAAAAACTAGTAGAATAGAAGTGCAGATTTAGTAGAAAGTCTGACAGTGTTGAGGGAATTATTTGTTTAGTAGAGTGATGGTGTTCGGAAAAAAACTGTTCTTGTGTCTAGTTGTCTTGGTGTGCAGTGCTCTGTAGCGACATTTTGAGGGTAGGAGTTGAAACAATTTGTGTCCAGGATGTGAGGGGTCAGTAAATATTTTTCCCGCCCTCTTATGTATTTCTCATGAATTACAATTGGATGGATACTGGATGAATGGGTGGGTGGTTTGCTGGCTGGGTAAGTAGGTAAGTGAGTGGATGGATACAGATGACAGACAGACAGACAGATTTGAAAATGGAAATAGAACGGATCCTAAAAGAGAGCATAGCCTGAAATTCTCCCTCCCTCCCTCCTTCTCTCTCCTTATTTGATTGATTGCTTATTTGACCCCAAGACAATCATTAAGTTTGTACCTCATGATTCTTGACAAATGTATCTTTTCTCTTATGTATAAAGAGAGCATCTGCACCTAGACAAATTCCTTGTGTGTGCAATCACACTTGGCCAATAAAGAATTCCACTCCACTCCATTCCATTCCACTCCACTCCAATCCATTCCATTCCGCTGCGCTGCGCTACACTCCACTCCACTCCACTCCAATCCATTCCACTCCACTCCACTCCAATCCAATCCTATCCAATCCATTCCACTCCACTCCACTCCAATCCACTCCACTCCACTCCAATCCACTCCACTCCACTCCACTCCAATCCAATCCAATCCATTCCACTCCACTCCACTCTAATCCACTCCACTCCACTCCAATCCACTCCACTCCACTCCACTCCAATCCAATCCAATCCAATCCAATCCAATCCAATCCAATCCACTCCAATCCAATCCATTCCATTCCACTCCACTCCATTCCATTCCATTCCATTCTATTCCATTCTATTCTCTCTTTCTTTCCCTCCATCCCCCTCCTTCCTCTCTCTCCCCCTTCCCTTCATTCAATCATGCCTGATTCTTGGAGGCTGCTAATTTTTGCTTCTGCATATGCACAGAGGCTATTTTTTGATTGCTGCGTGCATGGCACAACCCTGAGCAAACCGGCAGCAAAAGGATCCAAAACCGTTTTTTTCTTTTTCTTTTTCCCTTCTGGGCTCTGAGCATGTTTTTCCTGTTGCAGTAAATGAGGTTGAATGTGTATAATTTTAGAAGAGCTGTGCGTGTATGGGTGTGTGTACATATACAGTTTATATAGTAGATAATTTATTTATTATTGATTTATCATTTGGATTTGTATGCCGCCCCTCTCTGAAGACTCGGGGCGGCTCACAACAAGTGAAACAATCATAATAATCCAATTAATTAAAATATTTAAAGATTTAAGAAAACCCCATATACTAACAGACACACACACAAGCATACCATGTATAAATTAAACGTGCCTAGGGGAGATGTTTAATTTCCCCATGCCTGACGGCAAAGGTGGGTCTTAAGGACTTTACGGAAGGCAGGAAGAGTAGGGGCAGTTCTAATCTCCGGGGGGAGTTGGTTCCAGAGAGCCGGTGGCGCCACAGAGAAGGCTCTTCCCCTCGGACCCGCCAACCGACATTGTTTAGTTGACGGGACCTGGAGAAGGCCCACTCTGTGGGACCTAATCGGTCGCTTAGATTCGTGCGGCAGGAGGCGGTCTTGGAGATATTCTGGTCCGATGCCATGAAGGGCTTTAAAGGTCATAACCAACACTTTGAATTGTGACCGGAAATTGATCGGCAGCCAATGCAGACTGCGGAGTGATGGTGAAACATGGGCATACCTAGGTAAGCCCATGACTGCTCTCGCAGCTGCATTCTGCACGATCTGAAGTTTCTGAACACTTTTCAAAGGTAGCCCCATGTAGAGAGCATTACAGTGGTCGAACCTCGAGGTGATGAGGGCATGAGTGACTGTGAGCAATGAGTCCCAGTCCAGATAGGGCCGCAACTGGTGCACCAGGCAAACCTGGGCAAACGCCCCCCTCGCCACAGCTGAGAGATGGTTTTCTAATGTGAGCTGTGGATCGAGGAGGACGCCCAAGTTGTGGACCCTCTCTGAGGGGGTCAATAATTCCCCCCCCCCCCCCCAGGGTAATGGACGGACAGATGGGATTGTCCTTGGGAGGCAGAACCCACAGCCACCCTGTCTTATCCGGGTTGAGTTTGCGTCTGAAACCCGACTGTCGGGGACCTAGATAATCGGCTTCTTCCAAGGACCGCTGGAGCTGGAGTGCCACCACCTTCTCGACAACCTTCCCCATAAAGGGAAGGTTGGAGACTGGACGATAGTTATTGAGTACGGCTGGGTCCAGGGAAGGCTTCTTGAGGAGGGGGCGCACGAGCGCTTCTTTATAGAGTGTTGGAAAGACTCCCCTCCCCAAGGAAGCGTTGGTAATCTCCTGGGCCCAGCTCCGTGTCATCTCCCTGCTGGCCGAGACCAACCAGGAGGGACACGGATCCAGTAGACAGGTGGCGGAACTCACAGCTCCAATGGCCTTGTCCACTTCATCAGGTGTCACCAGATCAAACTCTTCCCAGACAGGTGGACAAGTAGGTGCCCCAGTCACCTCGACTGACTCGTTGTCAGTCGACTCTGTTTTACAATTGGAGTCGAGGTCGGCCCGGATCAGCAAAAAACGTGTTAAACTCCTCGGCACTACTCTGCAAGGGCTCCCCAACTCCCCCCTGATTAAGAAGGGAGCGGGTCACCCTAAACAGAGCAGCTAGGCGGGATTCCGCTGATGCAATCAAGGCGGCATGGTACGCGCATCTTGCTGCCTTGAGCGCCACTTTGTAAGTCTTAATAAAAGCTCTTACAAGTGTTCGATCAGATTCAGACCTACTCTTCCTCCATCGCTTCTCTAGACGTCTCTTTTGGCGTTTCAACTCCCGGAGCTCCTCGTTGAACCATGGGGCTCTACGGGGTCTAGCACCATGGAGAGGTTGCAAAGGCGCAATCTGGTCAAGAGCCTCCGCAGCAGCCGTATTCCAGGCCTCCGCAAGAGACTCCGCCGAACTGTGGATGATAATGTATATTTTTGTATGCCTGTGTGTAATATATATGTACACATATCACATAAATACATAGAATTAAATAGTATATTTGGGGTGTCCAGTAATAGTGAAAAGATAGGGAAATTGTATCTCTTTAAGGTGAGGAGAGGCCAGGCACCCTAACCCTAACCCTTGACGTGAGTGACATAATCTCCTGGGAGGAAACAGGGCTGGAAAAGGCAGGGAGAAGCCTCCGTAGGGCCTTTCTAGGAATCTCCTGGGAGGAAACAGGGCTGTAAAAGGTGGGGAGAAGCCTCCATGGGCCTCTCGAGGAATCTCCTGGGAGGAAACAGGGCCTCCACCCTCCCTGTGGTTTCCCCAATCACACACATTATTTGCTTTTACATTGATTCCTATGGGAAAAATTGCTTCTTCTTACAAACTTTTCTACTTAAGAACCTGGTCACGGAAAGAATTAAGCTTAAGCCAGTCACATGACCTTTAAGTCACCCCCCCCGATCACATGATCATCAAGGCACTCCCACCTGGTCACATGACCGGCAAGCCACACCCACAAAATAAGCCATGCTCACACTGTGGTAGTAAAAGTTTTTGCAGCCTTTTACTGCTCTAGACCACTTGTTGGTTCGCTAAATCAATTTCCTGTATCATTTGTGTGTTTGCGTGTGTGCTTTAAAATGCAAACGCCGAAGAATCTTTCCCTTTTCTTTTGAAATGGTAGGGCTTTCCTTCCGAAATAATTTAATAAACCCCATGCACTGGAGGAAATTTTGCCTCTGCTGCTGTTGCTTTTCTTTTCCAAAGCAAACCACAACGAAAAGCTGGTGATAGTTGTCCGTTGACATTGCCTTTGTACACAATACACTTCTTTCAAAGCTTTGCTTAAGATGCAGCCTCCGCGAGAAACGGAGCCAACTCTGGAACCCAACTCCCCCCGGAGATTAGAACTGCCCCTACTCTCCCTGCCTTCCGTAAAGCTCTTAAAACCCACCTTTGTCGTCAGGCATGGGGGAACTGAAACACCTCCCCCGGCCACGTACAATTTATGTATGGTATGTTTGTGTGTGTGCTTGTTAATATAGTGGGGGTCTTTTTAAAACTATTTTAAATACTTAAATTTATTGAATTTATTTGGATTTGTACGATTGTTTATATTTTTTGTTGTGAGCCGCCCCGAGTTCGCGGAGAGGGGCGGCATACAAATCTAAATAATAAATAATAAATAAATAAACATTTGCCTCTTGTTGTTTTGCCCTCGTTGACCTCGGTTTTGCTCGCTGTGGAAAGCGGCACCTTCAACTCTAATGCGTTGGTGGTGCGATGTATTTATTTGCTACTGAAAACTTCACCTCCCTTCAACTTTTTAAAAGTACAGTGGTACCTCTACTTAACGAGCTTAATCTTTTTTTAATTATTATTTTAGAAAAAAATTATTTACAAATATAATACATGGTACATAGAATACATAAAACATTACATCCAGTAAGAAAAATAAGAAACACAAAAAACAAAACAAAAAAAGAAACGTATATATTAAAATAAAGGCGTGTACAGGATCAGTATCTATATTCTTCCGAAACTAAATTTTCTTTAGAGTCAGTAACAGTTTTTATCGGGGGGGGGGGGGGGGGGAAGACAGTTTGATTTTTTGGGACATTCAGCTCATTTGGTAAATCATAACATTATCTTACTTGCTCTTTTTGTTTTCATCAGGGATATATATATATATATATATATATATATATATATATATATATATATGTTAAAATGTTTTCAGCTGGAATTTTTAAAATTAAGGGAGACTAGGATGGTCCCATTTCGGCCTTATTAGGCCTCATCAGCTAGCCACACCCCTTTCTTTTACTGGGATTCGATCTGGTGAACTCTGCATTGTAAAGCAGAGAACTAGCAGTTAGAGCTATTCGATCTGAATCCTTCCAGCTCTGTACCAGGGAGGGGCTATATGTTTTTCTTAAGTCGGATCACCCTGGTATATTTAAGGAACGTCACAGCTCCTTTTTGCCTCTAGGCCCAACCCAGGACCACTACAAGGCAGTTAATATATTTATAGCCGACAACTATATTCTGTATGTGTTAAAATGTTTTCAGCTGGAATTTTTAAAATTAAGGGAGACTAGGATGGTCCCATTTCGGCCTTATTAGGCCTCATCAGCTAGCCACACCCCTTTCTTTTACTGGGATTCGATCTGGTGAACTCTGCATTGTAAAGCAGAGAACTAGCAGTTAGAGCTATTCGATCTGAATCCTTCCAGCTCTGTACCAGGGAGGGGCTATATGTTTTTCTTAAGTCGGATCACCCTGGTATATTTAAGGAACGTCACAGCTCCTTTTTGCCTCTAGGCCCAACCCAGGACCACTACAAGGCAGTTAATATATTTATAGCCGACAACTATATTCTGTATGTGTTAAAATGTTTTCAGCTGGAATTTTTAAAATTAAGGGAGACTAGGATGGTCCCATTTCGGCCTTATTAGGCCTCATCAGCTAGCCACACCCCTTTCTTTTACTGGGATTCGATCTGGTGAACTCTGCATTGTAAAGCAGAGAACTAGCAGTTAGAGCTATTCGATCTGAATCCTTCCAGCTCTGTACCAGGGAGGGGCTATATGTTTTTCTTAAGTCGGATCACCCTGGTATATTTAAGGAACGTCACAGCTCCTTTTTGCCTCTAGGCCCAACCCAGGACCACTACAAGGCAGTTAATATATTTATAGCCGACAACTATATTCTGTATGTGTTAAAATGTTTTCAGCTGGAATTTTTAAAATTAAGGGAGACTAGGATGGTCCCATTTCGGCCTTATTAGGCCTCATCAGCTAGCCACACCCCTTTCTTTTACTGGGATTCGATCTGGTGAACTCTGCATTGTAAAGCAGAGAACTAGCAGTTAGAGCTATTCGATCTGAATCCTTCCAGCTCTGTACCAGGGAGGGGCTATATGTTTTTCTTAAGTCGGATCACCCTGGTATATTTAAGGAACGTCACAGCTCCTTTTTGCCTCTAGGCCCAACCCAGGACCACTACAAGGCAGTTAATATATTTATAGCCGACAACTATATTCTGTATGTGTTAAAATGTTTTCAGCTGGAATTTTTAAAATTAAGGGAGACTAGGATGGTCCCATTTCGGCCTTATTAGGCCTCATCAGCTAGCCACACCCCTTTCTTTTACTGGGATTCGATCTGGTGAACTATACCAGGGTGATCCGACTTAAGAAAAACATATAGCCCCTCCCTGGTACAGAGCTGGAAGGATTCAGATCGAATAGCTCTAACTGCTAGTTCTCTGCTTTACAATGCAGAGTTCACCAGATCGAATCCCAGTAAAAGAAAGGGGTGTGGCTAGCTGATGAGGCCTAATAAGGCCGAAATGGGACCATCCTAGTCTCCCTTAATTTTAAAAATTCCAGCTGAAAACATTTTAACACATACAGAATATAGTTGTCGGCTATAAATATATTAACTGCCTTGTAGTGGTCCTGGGTTGGGCCTAGAGGCAAAAAGGAGCTGTGACGTTCCTTAAATATACCAGGGTGATCCGACTTAAGAAAAACATATAGCCCCTCCCTGGTACAGAGCTGGAAGGATTCAGATCGAATAGCTCTAACTGCTAGTTCTCTGCTTTACAATGCAGAGTTCACCAGATCGAATCCCAGTAAAAGAAAGGGGTGTGGCTAGCTGATGAGGCCTAATAAGGCCGAAATGGGACCATCCTAGTCTCCCTTAATTTTAAAAATTCCAGCTGAAAACATTTTAACACATACAGAATATAGTTGTCGGCTATAAATATATTAACTGCCTTGTAGTGGTCCTGGGTTGGGCCTAGAGGCAAAAAGGAGCTGTGACGTTCCTTAAATATACCAGGGTGATCCGACTTAAGAAAAACATATATATATATATATATATATAAATTTTACATGTTCATATTGTAATTAGCAAGGATTTTTTCTTTTTTCTAACCAGTGGTAGAGTAAATTCCAACAATCATAAAATTAATTCTTTCCGTGACCAGTTTCTTAAGTAGAAAAGTTTGTAAGAAGAAGCAATTTTTCATGTAGGAATCAATGTAAAAGCAAATAATGTGTGCGATTGGGGAAACCAGAGGGAGGGTGGAGGCCCTGTTTCCTCCCAGGTGATTCCTAGAGAGGCCCATGGAGGCTTCTCCCTGCCTTTTCTGGCCCTGTTTCCTCCCAGGAGATTCTTAGAGAGACGCCATAGAGGCTTCTCCCTGCCTTTTCCGGTTACAGTTTCGATGGCTTGGGTTTGTAAGTGGAAAATGGTTCTTGAGAAGAGGCAAAAAAATCTTGAACACCAGTTCTTATCTAGAAAAGTTCTTAAGTAGAGGCATTCTTAGGTAGAGGTACCACTGTATATTTGCTTCTGAAAACGTCACCTTTTTAAAATGCATATTTACTGCTGAAAACTTCAAACTTTTAAAAGAGCATTTGCTGCTGAAAACTTCACCTTTTTAAAAGCCATCGCAAGCCAGAAGCACCAGTTAGCCGAAGCATCTAGAAAAATGCCCCTTTTAACATGGGCATTAGTTCCCTTCCACCTTTGCACATTATTAAAGAACATGTGGGTTTTGCTCTAGTGGAGTTCTTCTGCTTTAAACCATTCCCCCCTTTTTTGGCAGAAATCTCTACGTTTTTCAAGCCAATGTCTTGGAGGCTCATGGCACAACACAGTCATTTAAATAACAATGTAAACATAGAATTAATGATCGCTCTACTAGAGGCATTTCTGGTTTTCAGATGTTGCTGAATTTTTCAAAAAACGTTTGGCTCTTTCGGCAGGATGAGCAATGGTGAGGGACCTTGGGAATTCTATCTCAGCAACATCTGGAAGGCCACGACATTCTTTTCTCTGCTCAGTTAGAAACAGAAAAATGCCACCATCGGGGAAATAGAAACAGTTTAACTAAAGAAAACCCAAAGCACGGTGCTACCATAATGCGAATGGAAATAATCTAATTAATTGGCTAAATGTTGCTG
The DNA here is from genome assembly GCF_031021105.1 of Erythrolamprus reginae. Taxonomy (NCBI): domain Eukaryota; kingdom Metazoa; phylum Chordata; class Lepidosauria; order Squamata; family Dipsadidae; genus Erythrolamprus; species Erythrolamprus reginae. The sequence goes on from NC_091957.1 coordinate 44,654,293, forward strand.
CTGAAAAGAAGGGTAAACAGTTAATTAAAATAACAGTTGCTGGAAGAAATTGGTTTTCTGCTAAATGAGCTTTTGCGACTAAGCAAGAATGAAATAGGATTTTGCTAGTATTTCTGGATTTCTTCATTTTATGGAAAGAGCTTTGAAATTTTAAAATCTGTCTGGGCCTCCCCCTTAAACACTCAGATTCTCGCTGTTGTAGGAAGGCCATGCCTCAACACCTATGAATAATTTTAATATAAAATCAATAGAAAGAAAGAGCTGGACAGCTTCATCTTTGGAAAAGATACCTGTCGTGGCTCCCTTGTATCGGGAGGCATTGGGCAGAGTTATCTGGGGAGTCCTTGACTTTCATTTATTTATTTATTAGAGTTGAAAGGGACCTTGCAGGCCGTCAAGTCCAAACCCTCACTTAAGCAGGAAATCCTACAGCACCCCAGCCAAATGACAGTCCAATCTCCTCTTGAAAATGTCCAAAACTTATTCTGTTTCCCTCAAAATAAGACATCCCCTGATAATAAGCCCAATCAGGCTTTTGAGTGCATGGCAATAAGGCCAAGCGCTTATTTCAGGGTCCAAAAAAATATAAAATAAGGGCTTGTTTGGGGGGAGGGAAGGAAGGAAGGGGGAAGAGGGAAGAAAAGAAGGAAGGAAGGAAGGAAGGAAGGAAAGAAGGAAAGAAGGAAAGAAGGAAAGAAGGAAAGAAGGAAAGAAGGAAAGAAGGAAGGGAGGAATAAATGAAGGAAGGAAGGAAGGAAGGGGGAAGAGGGAAGGAAAGAAGGGAGGGAGGGAGGAAGGAAAGAAAGAAAGAAAGAAAGAAGGAAGGAATAAATGAAGGAAGGAAGGGGGAAGAGGGAAGGAAAGAAGGAAGGAAGGAAGGGAGGGAGGGAGGGGAAGGAAGGAAGGAAGGAAGGGGGAAGAGGTAAGGAAAGAAGGAAGGAAGGAAGGGGGAAGAGGGAAGGAAAGAAGGAAGGGAGGGAGGGAGGAAGGGGAAGGAAGGGGGAAGAGGGAAGGAAAGAAGTAAGTAAGTAGATGGATAGGTGTATATATCAGTTTAACGGCAAGCATTATTTTGGTTTTTAATTTTGCAGCCTGCTGATGTCTAAAGCCTACACAGATTTACAGGATCTGTTTTAGTTAGCTAGCCAAACACACACACACACATATACCAACATACACACCACACACACACATTCTGCCAGCCACGTACAGAACCAGCTCATTGTTAATGGACAATAGGAGTGTTTAATTCCAGCAGCAGAAGGAGATGAGAGAGACCAACACATTAGACTGCAGCCTGGGCCAAACCAAGGCTGGCTATGCAATGCAATGTCTGGATCTTGGCTGATGGGTTGGCTTTGGCTGGTTGCAACTGTGGTGAGCTTCTTCTGTTATCCAACATTCCTGGAGGCAGCTCCGGAGTTTTCAGGTAAGTTTCCGAGCCGATGTGCTAAAACTGGAAGGAAGATCCAGGGTTGAAGATTGGCCGTTGCAATTTCTCTGGCTGGTCGTATGGCTGAAGATATGAGATGACAACTTCTAAGAGTCTAAAATGTCTCTTATTCCTGCAGGGAAAACTGCAGGAGATCAAAAGAAAACAAAAGGTCCTTTTTAGAGGAATAGTGGCAATGACAAATAAAAGACCTCTCTTTCTCTCTCTCCTTCCTTCTTTCTTTTTCTCTCTTTCTCTCCCTTCCTTTCTCTTTTTTCTCTCTCTACCTCTCTCTCTCTTTCTCTCTCACTTCCTTCCTCCCTCTTTCTCTTTCTTTCTCTCCCTTCCTCTCTTTTCTCTCTCTCTCTTTCTCTCTCCCTCTCTCCCTCTCTTTCTCTCTCTCCCTCTCTTTCTCTTTCACTTCCTTCCTCCCTCTTTCTCTTTCTTTCTCTCCCTTCCTCTCTTTTATCTCTTTCTCCCTCTCCCTCTCTTTCTTTCTCTTTCACTTCCTTTCTCCCTCTTTCTCTTTCTTTCTCTCCCTTCCTCTCTTTTATCTCTTCCTCTTTCTCTCTCCCTCTCTCTCTTTCTCTCTCCCTTCCTTCCTCCCTCTTTCTCTTTCTTTCTCTCCCTTCCTCTCTTTTATCTCTTTCTCTCTCTCCCACCCTCTCTCTTTCTCTTTCACTTCCTTCCTCCCTCTTTCTCTTTCTTTCTCTCCCTTCCTCTCTTTTCTCTCTCTCTGTTTCTCTCTCTCCCTCTCTTTATCTCTCTCTCTTTCTTTTCCCCTTCCTTCCTCCCTCTTTCTCTTTCTTTCTCTCCCTTCCTCTCTTTTATCTCTCTCTCTTTCTCTCTCTCCCTCCCTCTCTCTCTTTCTCTCTCCCTCTCTCTCTATTCCCATTCCCCACTAACCTGTCAGAAGCAAGGAAGAGATGAGAAGCAAAATATTTTCAAAAGAAAAGATACACACATACACAAGAAAGTCCAGTTGCCTCTTGAAAAGCATCTTTGGGATAACTCTCTCTCTCTGTGTGTGTTTCTTTTTTTGAACGGTGACTGAAATCTTTAAAAAAAAATTAATTGCACCCAAAATTTCTGAAGGTAAGCCATTCCACGAATTGTTCTCCCTGTCAGGAAGTTTCTAAGTTCTCGATTGCTCCTCTCCTTAATTAGTTTTCATCCCATTTTGTTGCTCTGTCTTCAGATACTTTTGGTTCTCCCTTGACTTGAATTCATACTAGAATACTGACAGAAATACAGTATTTATGTCCTATTTTACAGCCACTAGCCCACCCTACTTGCGTTGCTTCTATTTGTTTATCTTTCTATGTGTTATGTTGTCAGATCTAAGGCGCTTCGCTATAAATTGGAAATAATATTTGTAGGGCTTGAACCGTGCTCACAACTAAGGCTGTGATATTAAAACAGTGAGGAAAAAAAATAAATTAAATTTAAAAAGGCAGCAGCTTAGCAAATAACTTTCCTGCAATTAAAAATGCCAAGCTATGTGAGGGTCTGTCAAGCAGGAAGTGATAGCTTCATCACAAATGTTCAATACTGTCCATCTGCTTTTGGCTTCTGTTTTTTTAATTCAGTGATTTAATTGCCAGTCCTGCCATATTTAATAGTAAACATGTTGCTGGGACAAACTAGAATCCTAATGAAACACCACATAACGTTGGCTATTTCTGTAGAGTGGATTGAAAGTGGCTTGTGTGACTGAAGCCTTCAGAACCTTCTAGAATTGAGAAAGATTGGTGAATGCTGAGGAGAAAGATGGGAATGCTGAGGAGTGTTTGACTAGACCAGTGATGGCAAACCTTTTTTGGTTTGTGTGCCAAAAGGGTGTGTGTGAGTGTGTTATTAACGGTTTAATTGATTTTATATTGTGTTAGTTTTTATTGTTGTGAGCTGCCCAGAGTTCTCTGGGATTGGGTGGCATATAAGTTAAGATAGATAGATAGATAGATAGATAGATAGATAGATAGATAGATAGATAGATAGATAGATAGATAGATGATAGAATAATAATAATAATAATAATAATAATAATAATTATTATTATTATTATTATTATTATTATTATTATTATTATTTATTAGATTTGTATGCCCCCCTCTCCATGGACTCAGAGCGGCTCACAACAAAATATAGATAGATAGATGATAGATAGATAGATAGATAGATAATTGATAGATAGATAGATAGATAGATAGATAGATAGATGATAGATGATAGATGAATAATGATAGAGATAGATAGATAGATAGATAGATAGATAGATAAAGAGATAAATAAACAAACAAACCCCTGAATCCATTTCAATCTTTCATTTCTCTTCAATTCATCAAAACGTACAAGTAATTCAGACCAACAGATTTTCTTTCTTTCTTTTAAAAAAAAATATTTTTATTTAATATATACACATTTAAAAAAGACATTCAATCGTTGCATAATTACATTGGATCATTATTCTGTCTACATTCAAGAACATACAAAAAAGAGGAAAACACACAAACAAAAAAACCCAAGGCATAATAAAAACAACTATACATATTTGTTTGTTTGTTTGCTTGTTTGTGTGTGTTTATTTATTTATTTGTTTGTTTGTTTGTTTGATATAATAGATATAACCCCCTCCCCTCTGGCTATCTCTTTGACAGCTTCATCTTCCTTTTAAATTATTCTACAGTGCACAATACCAAAGATTTATTATTTATTTATTTATTTATTGGATTTATATGGCCATCCCTCTCCGAGGACCTATTATATTCGGTCTTATGTGTAACCTTTTTTCAAATTGAATTGCCAAACCAATGGATTTTCATACTCTCTGGTGTCTCTGACTTTCTTCTTTCACAAGGTTATTTGAGGAAGGTTCTGAAGAACCACACTCTCCATGCCTGTGATGGAGAGCAACTAACCATACTCTGCCCCCACAAGACCTCCATTACCATACTGTCTGCTTTCTATGGGCGAAGGGTGCCCAGCCCAAACCTCTGTCCAGCCTCAGGAGAACTCTCTTTGGAGGACATTGATTGCTCATCTGCAACAGCCCATCAGGTAAGACGTTGTAACAAGGAAGAAGATTATTTTTTTCAATGAACCCAATGGAGCACAATGTTTCCATTGCTAAGCAAGACAACTGTGGACTGATTGGTGCCCATTCATCACCTCGAGGTTTGACTACTGCAATGCTCTCTACATGGGGCTACCTTTGAAGAGTGTTCGGAAACTTCAGATCGTGCAGAATGCGGCCGTGAGAGCTATTGTGGGACTTCCTAGATTTGATCACATTTTGTCAACACTCTGCGGCCTGCATTGGTTGCCGATCAGTTTCCGGTCACAATTCAAAGTGTTGGTAATGACCTATACAGCCCTATATGGCATCGGATCAGAATACCTTTAGAACCTCCTTCTGCTGCATGAATCCCAGCAACCGATAAGGTCCCACAGAGTTGGCCTTCTCCGGGTCCCGTTGACTAAGCAGTATCGTCTGGCGGGCCTCAGGGGAAGAGCCTTCTCTGTGGTGGCCCCAGCCCTCTGGAATCAACTTCCCCCAGAGATTAGAACGGCCCCCACCCTCCTTGCCTTTCGCAAGTTACTCAAGATCCACCTTTGTCGCCAAGCATGGGGTAACTGAGATACCTCTGAACACATATAGCTTTTATGAATGGTATGATTGTATTGTATTGTATGGTTCTTAATGGGGTTTTTAAATGTCCACGGAGAGGGGCGGCATACAAATCCAATCAATCAACCAACCAACCAACCAACCAACCAACCAACCAACCAACCAACCAACCAACAAATAAATAAATAAATAAATGTTTGTGCATTCCCTTGGGAGATTTTGCTTCCTGTGCATGCGCAGAAGTAAAAACATTTTAAAAAAGCGTATGTGCAGGTCATCAGGATCTGTGCATGCTGTAGTGGCGAAAATGGGAATCCATCCCCATAGACATCCCTTTTTTGGCTACCTATCTCTAAGTGTGACAGCTTAGGGGTTTGACAAGCTGCATGTTCCCGGCTTTGATTGTTATGCTGTGTGAGACAAGGAGAGGAATCCCCAGTGAGGAGCTTTGGGGAAAAGAAGGATCGCCACCTGGTGGCCTAAGCCCAGCAGTGCACTTAGCAGCTGCTCCAAGGCTTGGCCGGTGTTGAGATTTCGAAACATTTAAATATGTTAAAGGGTTAAATAAGATTCGGGAGGGAAGTGTTTTTAATAGGAAAGTGAACACAAGAACAAGGGGGCACAATCGGAGATGAGCTGGGGGAAAAATCAGAAGCAATGTGAGAAAACATAATTTGACTGAAAGAGTAGTAGATGCTTGGAACAAACTTCCAGCAGACGTGGTTGGTAAATCCACAGTAATTGAATTTAAACATGCCTAGGATAAACATAGATCCAACCTAAGATAAATGACAGGAAATAGTATAAGGGCAGACTAGATGGACCATGAGGTCTTTTTCTGCCGTCAATCTTTCTATGATAGATAGATAGATAGATAGATAGATAGATAGATAGATAGATAGATAGATAGATAGATAGATAGATAGATGATATATATATAGATATATGATGATAAATAGATAGATAGATGACATATATATAGATATATGATGATAGATAGATAGATAGATAGATAGATAGATAGATAGATAGATAGATAGATAGATAGATAGATAGATAGATATAGGCAGATAGGCAGATAGGCAGATAGGCAGATAGGCAGATAGGCAGGCAGGCAGACAGATAGTGGGGCTGTATTTTTCCTGCCAGCTGAGCTGTCACTGGACAGCCAATAGGAAAATAGCTCTTAGTTGCTAGGTAGATTTTGAGCGCGGGAGATGCAGCATGTTGGGCCCATTTTTCACCATCCACAGGCTCCAGAGGCTTTCCTAAAACCTGGGGATGGCAAAAAATGGTCCAACGGGCCTACCAGAAGTCTGGAGGATCCAATGAGGCCTGTGCGCATGTATGGAGGGGGAGGGCAGCACGGGGTGGGGTTGGGGGTTGTATACATGCAGAGGGGGAGGGCATTGCATTATGGGCATGGGCATACACGCCCTTCGGGCACCGGAGTACCGGGGCACCGGAGCCATCCCTGACCTACGCCCCTTCTAAGGACCAGTTATGCTCTTTCTAAATTAGATACGGTTCTGCTTAACACTTGACTTTTTCCACCAGAAAATGATGGACGAGTGCCAGGACCACCGATGGTGCCATTTCCTTGTCCACAGTAGAGTGTTTGGGCCCGATCCATGCCCTGGAACACACAAATACTTGGTGGTGTCCTACAAATGCAGACCTGGTGAGTGATTTTCGGCAAAGCATTAGTGTGGAAAAGGAGAAGATATGAAGTTCTACCTTACGGTCTTCCGGAGAGTTGCAATAGGTCATCCAAAGCTACTAAAACATCATTGATAGAGATTGAAGGCTTCAATCTATCTGGAGGGCTTTGGGAAGAGCATCAGTGAAAGCTAGTGTTGTAGATAAGAGGCTTCTCAGAGGAAAGTTGAAAAACTTTAGGATTCTTCAGAGATTCCCCAAGAGACCATTGGTTCAGGGGTGGGTTCCAACTTACCTTGCTGCCAGTTTGCTCCCTCTTGCAGCTCATTTTTTGCACAATGCAAAAAAACCAGGTTTATTTATTTTATTTTATTTATTTATTTTGTCCAATACACAACAAGGGTTTTAGTGGGTATATATCTATATACACATAGTAAAATACATGATAAAGGTTATAGAGGAGATACTCATAGTAAAATATATCTAAGAAATAATAGAAAAGAAGGTATAGTAATAGAACATATCAATGAAAGAATAGAAGAAGAGATATAGGAATAGAAGAAATGTATAGGAGATATAGGAGAGCAAAGAGATATAGGAATAGAAGAAAGGTATAGGAGATATAGGAGAGCAATAGAACAGGGGACGGAAGGCACTCTAGTGCACTTGTACTCGCCCCTTACTGACCTCTTAGGAATCTGGATAGGTCAACCGTAGATAATCTAAGGGTAAAGTGTTGGGGGTTTGGGGATGACACTATGGAGTCCGGTTGCACATAACAAAGAAGTGGCCTGACTAATTTTGCTTCCCACTAGGTTAATGTAAGAGGGCCAGCTTGCTGTTGTGATTAAGGCAGGGGTGATTTCATCGACAACCGTATCAGGGTTGTGTTTGACCTTGGAGAGCTGGCGGGGGGAGGCATGGTCAGCTCAATGTCACTCATTAAGGCTCCGTTTTTGACCACGACAGATTCCTGCAGCCCTCTGACAGTGAAAATGGGGCTCAGGGAGGGCTGCGCATGGCCCTCGCAAGCTCCTTTTTTTTTGCTGGAGAAGCACCATGGGTAGTTTCCAGGGCGGGCCTGCAAGCCAGATCTAAGCACCCCACAAGCTGGATCTGGCCCCAAGACCTTCAGTTTGACACACCTGTGTTAAGGCATTAGTCTAAAAACTGGGAGACTGTGAGTTCTAGTCCTGCTTTTTGGCACAAAACCAGCTGGGTTACCTTGGGCCAGTCACTCTTTCTCAGCCCTAGCTCAGATAATGTCCAGCCACCACTGAAAAACTTTGCCAAGAGAACAGGGGCTTGTCCAAGCAGTCTCCAAGAATCAGACATGAATGAATGAATGAGAAAAGAAAGAAAGAAAGAAAAAGAGAGTCAAAGAGAAGGGAAGGAAGGAAAGAAAGAAAGAAAGAAAGAAAGAAGTTTATATGATCATTTGTTGAATTTGTCACCTATAATTAGAAGCTTTATCTGAAAAACTTATAATTAACTTATAATTAAAAAAAAACCTAGTTGATTAAAATATTGGGGCTAAATCATATTACACCGTAGTTTGACTAACTTTAGTCACTGAATTATTGTATAAAATGCAGTTGTTCAGGTTTTTTCAATACATTATCTAGCACTTGCAACCATTAATGGTTGATATCATCTCAAAATAATTCATTTTCAGATTTAGCCTGTTGTTCCGAGAGTCCAACTTGTACTGATAGTCCTTTCCTTATCTCAAATATGGCCTTAATAAAAGGAAGAAAGGTTTGAAATTATACAGAGCAAGGAGTAGGAAGAGACTGACGAGGAATAACTGTGTCTCGTTTTCAGCCAATTATCGTCTCAAGACCGTATGTGAAAATGACAAGATGAGGCTACAGTGTCGGAGCAAATCAGTCCTAGCAATTTATTCTTCGATTTATGGGCGACCTTTGCGAGGAAAGTTGGAGTGTAATTCTATGAACGGGACGGAGCCTGAAATAGGTACAGGAGAACTCTGCTAAGGCAATCCTAAACCTTTACTGCACTTGGTGAGTCTATGGGCCTTCCACGTCAGGATTTGGTGCCAGCTCGAAGGTTGCTCTGGATCTGTATTTCCATCATGGCAACTGGTTGAAGAACTTTCCCCCATTGCACCAACTCCTCTGATAACATTTTTATTATTTTATTTTATTTTATTTTATTTTATTTTATTTTATTTTATTATTTTATTTTATTTTATTTTATTTTATTTTATTTTATTTTATTTTATTTTATTTTATTTTATTTTATTTTATTTTATTTTATTTATTTTATTTTATTTTATTTTATTTTACTTTACTTTACTTTACTTTACTTTATTTTATTATTTTATTTTATTTTATTTTATTTTATTTATCATCTATCTATCTATCTATCTATCTATCTATCTATCTATCTATCTATCTATCTATCTATCTATCTATCTATTTATTTAGTCCAATATACACGAATACATAGGAAGAAAAATAGACATGTAGTAATATATATAAGGGTAAAAGTAAACTTAGAGGAGAGGACATCTGAAAGGAAGAAAATATATATGATAAGTGAGAGAAAAGAAAGACAATTGGACAGGGGACGAAAGGCACACCAGTGCACTTATGCACGCCCCTTACTGGCCTCTTAGGAACGTGGAGAGGTCAATCGTGGAGAGTCTAAGGGAGAAATGTTGGGGGTTAGGGGTTGACACAATTGAGTCCGGCAATGAGTTCCATGCTTCGATAACTCGATTGTTGAAATCATATTTTTTACAGTCAAGTTTGGAGCGGTTTGTATTAAGTTTGAATCTGTGGCGTGCTCTTGTGTTGTTGCGGTTGAAGCTGAAGTAGTCACTGACCGGTAGGACATTGCAGCATATGATCTTGTGGGCAATACTCAAATCGTGCTCAGGTCCTGAAATGGGAAGGGTAGCTGGTGGGCTTTGCTGGCTTTCCTTTAAGCCAGCGCTTCTCAGCCTGTGGGTCGCGACCACACAAGGGCTCCCCATCGCTGGCATTACAGGAATGCTCCAGTGACTGGCGCATGAACATGTGTGTGTGCATCTGGTGGGCGGGCATACATCGATATGAGAATTTGCCTTCTGTGCATGCACCAGGAGCCAAATCTCATGTGAGGACATGCACGAAACGTCGACAATTTTTGCTGATATTTTTGCTTCCGCCCATGCACGGAAGTAAAAAAATCAGCAAAAATCGCTGAACTCTTGCTTTCTCTTGCATCCTTACATGAGATTTCACCTCCGGCACATGTGCAGAAGCCGAATCTTGCGCCGATGCATGTGCCCACCCGTCGGTCATCTGGAGTTGCGCATGCAGCTCCATTTTCACAACCAGGATGGCGTATTGCCCCATACTGGCTGCAACTCACTACTAAACAATATCGTTTGGTGGGACCCAGAGGAAGAGCCTTCTCTGTGGTGGCTCCAACCCTCTGGAATCAGCTCCCTCCATAGATTAGAACTGCCCCCACCCTCCTTGCCTTTCGTAAACTCCTTAAAACCCACCTCTGTCGTCAAGCGTGGGGGAACTGAAACATCTCTCCCTGCCTATGTAGTTTTCTGTGTATGATATGACTCTATGTATGTTTTTTATATACTGGGTGTTCAGTTGAGCTCTCTGGTAGAATCCTCCCAAAAATGCACAGATACAATTTCAGACACACAAACATTTGAAAATTCAAAAAAATGTTCTTTATAATGAAAATTCCCTTAACCTAAGCCCTCTTTTGGTATAGCAAAGAGCACTCGTCTCCAAACAAACTGGTAATTTGTACAAGTCCCTTATCAGTTCTGTGATACTTAGCTTGCAGCTGTGAGGCAATTCACAGTCCTTCTTTCACAAAGTGAAACACACTTTGCCCTGGTTTAGTTTCAAAGCGGAGGAAAATCAGCACACAAAAGCTCAAAGTCAGTAAAGCAGTCAGGAAACACAATGATCAGATAATCCTCCACAATGGTCAAACCCACAGGCTGCTATTTATAGCAGCCTCACTAATTGCCACAGCCCCGCCCCACCCAACCACAGGTGGCCTCATTTTCTTTGATAATAATCTCTCAGTTGTTGCTGCCTATGCATCGCTCTCCTCATGCGTGGATGTATCATTAACTCTTGTTCTAAATCCAAGGAGGAGCTAGATAATTGATCTCCTTCTGAGCTGTCTGCCATACTCTCCTCCTCCCTGTCACTCATGTCTTCTTGGTCAGAGGAGCCTTCATCAGCAGATTCCACCGGGGGCAAAACAGGCCTACAGCATGTGGATGTCTCCCCCACATCCACAGTCCTTGGGGCAGGAGCTGGGCCAGAGCCAACCACAACATTGGGTTTTTTAGTTTTTTAGACTTTTTAAATGTATTATTGTTATTTTAGAGTCTAACTATTAGATTTCTCATTGTATATTGTTTTTATCATTGCTGTAAGCTGCCCTGAGTCTACGGAGAGGGGCGGCATACAAATCTAATAAATAAACAAACAAACAAATAAACAAATAAATAAACAAATAAACAAACAAACAAACAAACAAACAAACAATAATAATAATAATAATAATAATAATAATAATAATAATAATAATAGTTGCCCTTTCACAGGGGTTGCCTAAGACCATCAGAAAACACATATTTCTGATAGTCTTAGGAACCGAGACACCACTGCGGGCCAGTCCTTTGCTGTTTCCAGGGTGGGCCCTGTGGGCCCGATCTAAGCACCTCATGGGCCGGATTTGGCCCCCAGGCCTTGGGTTCGACACCCCTGATTTAATACATATCTGAGAGAATTCGGTGTCTCAACTCTAATGAAAGTTGTGACCACCCATTTGAGACTGACTGCGGTAGATAGTCAGTCTTGGAGACCTCTTTGGAAAGTCCCCAATGGACAAACCTCCCGACTCAGCCATTTCTGCACACCCCTACGTGGGCTGACTGTGTTGTGTATGTGTGTGATTTGTAGAGTGCATAGCTCCTGATGCCTTGAGAAGAGTCTCCCAGAGGTGCCACAAGAAGAGGAATTGTACGCTTGTTGCCAACTCGTCTACTTTTGGAGACCCTTGCTTCCCAGGGGTGAAGAAACAATTGAGGGTGTCTTACACTTGCGGTAAGCAGGACAGCAAATTAACCTGCTGATATTTGAGGTGGGAAGGACAAGCTAAGTGGTCAGTTGCTCCAGTGTCCATTCCAAATTATTGATTGATTAATTGATTGATTATTTGAATTTATAGGCCACCGTTCTCCAGTGGATTAAGGGCGGTGTACAAAAATAAAACAAAAATGCACTATAAAACCCCAAAATATTAAAAGGCATTCATTGATCAATCATTCATTCCACTAACATATTAGAATAGAATAGAATAGAATTTTTATTGGCCAAGTGTGATTGGACACACAAGGAATTTGTCTTGGTGCATATGCTCTCAGCGTACATAAAATAAAATACTGTATACATTTGTCAAGAATCATATGGTACAACACTTAATGATTGTCATAGGGGTCAAATAAGCAATGAAGAAGCAGTATTAATAAAAATCTTAGGATATAAGCAACAAGTTACAGTCATATAGTCAACATGGGAGGAAATGGGTGAAAGGAATGATGAGAAAAACTAGTAGAATAGAAGTGCAGATTTAGTAGAAAGTCTGACAGTGTTGAGGGAATTATTTGTTTAGTAGAGTGATGGCGTTCGGGAAAAAACTGTTCTTGTGTCTAGTTGTCTTGGTGTGCAGTGCTCTGTAGCGACGTTTTGAGGGTAGGAGTTGAAACTATTTGTGTCCAGGATGTGAGGGGTCAGTAAATATTTTTTCCCGCCCTCTTTTTGACTCGTGCAGTATACAGGTCCTCAATGGAAGGCAGGTTGGCAGCAATTGTTTTTTCTGCAGTTCTGATTCTCCTCTGAAGTCTGTGTCGGTCCTGTTGGGTTGCAGCACCAAACCAGACAGTTATAGAGGTGCAGATGACAGACTATTGGTTGGAGCAGGGTGTTATCAATCAACAGCCCCAAGTCTGCCGACAAAAAATGTGTTTTTAAAGTTTTTCAAAAGGCCAGGAGGGTGGGAGCAGCTCGAATCTCCGAGGGGAGTTGGTTCCAGAGGGCCAGGGCCACCACAGAGAAGACCCTTCCCCATGGTCCCACCACCCAGCACTGTGTGGGGACTTCTGAGAGGGGAGGGTTGAGGAGATCAAGCCAGGAGTGGGATTTGGGGGTTCTTGGAACTGCACAGAATCCCAGCTAGAGATTCTCCTGAACCCGATAGCCCCTAGCAGCTCATCCACGGTCCTAACATTTACACCATTATGAACCATAATCTTCCTCAAGTATTCAGTGACACCCAACCGTTTCTTAGTGCTACAACTGATGTCCTCATGTTAGCAATTCTATTTTATCATGTACATTAAGATTGCCTATAGAAATGATTATACAAACTTTTGTTTGCTTTTTCCCCATCGCCTGCACTCCTGTGTGTCTTTCAGTGCCAAGACAATTGCTAGAAGAAGTGACACGGGAATCCCAAGAAGATCCCTTCTCAATCTCGGATTACACCCACGGTAATTATGCCGCCTTGATTTTAATCTTACGGTACGTCTCTGCAATGGAGAAGTACGTGGGAATTGCTTCAACCCTGCAACTTTCTCCTACCTAGGTGCAAGAAGATGGATAGATCAGTGTATCCCAACCTTGGCAACTTGAAGATATTTGGACTTCAACTCCCAGAATTCCCCAGCCAGCAAATGCTGGCTGGGGAATTTTGGGAGTTGAAGTCCAAATATCTTCAAGTTGCCAAGGTTGGGAAACACTGGGATAGATAGAGCAACTAAGATGATTAGGGGACTGGAGGCTAAAACATATGAAGAGCTGTTGCAGGAAAAGGGTATGTTTTGTTTAATGAAAAGAAGGACCAGGGGAGACATGATGGCAGTGTTGTTGTAGTTGTTGTTGTTGTTGTTGTTGTTGTTATTATTATTATTATTATTATTATTATTATGTCAGTACAACACAGCAAACGAGATCACTATGCTGGGTTTCGTATTTCATCACCAGTCGGGCGCTTCCCAAGCACCTAGGACTGCGTGATGATGATGATGATGATGATGATGATGGTGATTATTATTATTATTATTATTATTATTATTATTATTATTATTATTATTATTATTATTATTATTATTAAGATTTGTATGCCGCCCCTCTCCGTAGACTCGGGGCGGCTTACAGCAATGATAAAAAAACAATATATAATGACAAATCTAATAGTTAGAATCTAAAATAACAATAATACATTTAAAAAGTCTAAAAAACAAGAAACCCCAATATATAAACACATACATACAGTCATATCACACACAAAAACTACATAGGCAGGGGGAGATGTTTCAGTTCCCCCACGCTTGACGGCAGAGGTGGGTTTTAAGGAGTTTACGAAAGGCAAGGAGGGTGGGGGCAGTTCTAATCCCTGGAGGGAGCTGATTCCAGAGGGTCGGAGCCGCCACAGAGAAGGCTCTTCCCCTGGGTCCCGTCAAACGACATTGTTGACGGGACCTGGAGGAGACCAACTCTGTGGTACCTAACCGATCGCTTGGATTCGTGCTACAGAAGGCGGTCTCATAGATACCCTGGTCCGGTGCCATGAAGGGCTTTATAGGCTTTAGAGGTGATGACCAACACTTTGAATTGTGACCGGAAACTGATCGGCCACCAATGCAGACTGCGGAGTGTTGGAGTAACATGGGCATATTTAGGGAAGCCCATGATTGCTCTCGCAGCTGCATTCTGCACGATATGAAGTGTTCCAATATCTCAGGGGTTGCCACAAAGAAGAGGGAGTCAAACTATTCTCCAAAGCACCTGAGGGCAGGACCAGAAGCAATGGGTGGAAACTGAACAAAGAGAGAAGGAACCTAGAAATAAGCAGACATTTCCTGACAGTTAGAACAATTAATCCGTGGAACAACTTGCCTCCAGAAGTTGTGAATGCTCCAACACTGGAAGTTTTTAAGAAGATATTTGTCTGAAGTGATGTAGGGTTTCCTGCATAAGCAGGGGGTTGGACTAGAAGACCTCCAAGGTCCCTTCCAACTCTGTTGTTGTTGTTGTTGTTGTTGTTACTATTTGTGGTGAGTGGTCCACGACCGGGTTAGTTAGTGACAGATTCTGAGGAGGATGAACCAGGTCCGTCTTGGAGATTTTGCATTATCGCTTTCCTGCCATGCCCACCAGGCCATTAACCATTGGATTTGTACTAATCTAATAAATAATAATAATAAAAATATGCTGGGGCAATATGCTGGCTCTGTTCAAAAGTGCTATTGCTAACATTTTGTAAGCCACCATGAGTCTAAGGAGAAGGGCGGCATTAAAATCGAATAAATAAATAAATAAATAAAATAAAATAAACAATAATTCCCCAGAACCAGCAGTAAAATTTTTTGAAATTCACCACTGGACTCTGAAGTATCTTCATCCTTGTTGTGGTTGGCTCTGGCCCAGCTCCTGCCCCAGGGAATGGGGAGGTGGATGCAGTGGAAAATTCAACATGTCACAGGCCTGTGTTATTGCCGACAGAATCAGATCAGAGTTTAGTTTCCTCGGACGAAGAAGAAGGTGGGAGTGACTTGGCAGAGGAGGGCTTGGCACACAGCCAAGGCAGTCAATCTTCCTTATCTTCTATAGCTTCAGATGGTGACATGTTGGACCCACACAAGTGCAGAATTATGCGTAGAAGAGACCAAGTAAGAACATATTACAGGAAATAAGGGAGGCCACCTGTGTTTGGGTGGGGCTCCAGTAATTAGGGCTGCTGCTATAAATAGCAGCAGCCGGGTTTGGCCATTGTGGAAGAATATCTGTTGCGGTTTCGTCAGGAATCTTGTGTGCTGGACTTTGTTGCTTTTTCATGCCTTTGAAACCAAAGCAGAGCAGCGTGTGTGTGTGTCTCCCTTCGTTGGAAGAAAAAGGGGTGTGAAGTTTCTCCACAGCTGCTGGCTAAGTACTTAATGACTGCTTAAGGGAAATTGTACAGACTACCCGGTTGTTTTGGGAAGAGTGCTCTTTGCAATACAAAAAGAGTGCTTAGTTTACTTTGATTTTTGTGATAAAGAACATTGTTTTGAATTTTCAAACATGTGTGTCTGAAATTTGTATCCTTGAATTTTCGGGAGGCTCCTATCAGAGAGCCCGGCAGAACAATCCTAAGTCTGCAAGATGGAGTAGAGGCCTTCCTCAGTGGCTGTTCTGTTGGGCTCTCTGGTAGAATCCTCCCAAAAATTCACAGGTACAAATTTCAGACACACACACGTTTGAAAATTCAAACACAATGTTCTTTATAATGAAAATTCACTTAAATTAAGCCCTCTTTTGGTATAGCAAAGAGCACTAGTCTCCAAACAAACTGGTAATTAATACAAGTCCCTTATCAGTTCTGTGATACTCAGCTTGCAGCTGTGAGGCAATTCACAGTCCTTCTTCTTTCACAAAGTGAAACACACTTTGCTCTGATTTAGATTCAAAGCAGGGAAAAATCAGCACACAAAAAGTCAAAGTCAGTAACCCAGTCATGAAACACAATGATCAGATAATCCTCCACAATGACCAAACCCACAGGCTGCTCTTTATAGCAGCCTCACTAATTACCACAGCCCCACCCAACCACAGGTGGCCTCATTTTCTTTGATAATAATCTCTCAGTTGTTGTTGCCTATGCATCACTCTCCGCATGCGTGGCTGTATCATTAACTCTTGTTGTGAATCCAAGGAGGAGCTAGATAATTGATCTCCTTCTGAGCTGTCTGCCACACTCTCCTCCTCCCTGTCACTCATGTCTTCTTGGTCAGAGGAGCCTTCATCATCAGATTCCACCGGGGGCAAAACAGGCCTGCAGCATGTGGATGTCTCCCCCACACCCACAGTCCTTGGGGCAGGAGCTGGGCCAGAGCTAACCACAACAAGTGGCAACAGGAAGCACCTAAGAAACACAAGCAACACATTGTGTTCTCCCTCAATGAAATCCATTCTCCAGCTTTTGAATGCAGTATTTCTTTCACCTCAGTTGGGCTGGGCACCTCTGCCCTGAAGGGAACCCAATTCATTCGCTCTTTTCTGATTTCCCCACGGCCCGAGATTTCAGTTGGGCTCCCCAAGGAAAAACTGCACTCCCCATAAGAGCCCTGTTGTATTTCCATACATGATAAGCCTGTAGCAGCCTGTAGGACTGACATAATTCCCTTCTATTACAACATAATCCTTTCCTGGGAGCTTGCTACTAGAAACACTAAGGCATGTTGCCAAATAATAGCAAAGATAATTTCCTGCTGGCTTCGGGTGAGAAATGAAATGATCATGAATTCCCACCACATAATAAGCTTGGTTAAAGGGCTGTTTGGCGCTTTTGTTGTTGATAGCATAGCATGTTGCGCATAGCAGACTATTAGGTTCAGCGCCATGTGGCAAGCCCTAAATGCATTAATCTGGTAACCACATTGTGACAACGGGGCTGTTATAACCGTGAACAGACTTAGCGGAGTGTCTTGCCTGAGGTCGCCTGCAGTCAGTCTCTGGAAATACAGTGGTACCTCTGCTTACGAACTTAATTCATTCCGTTGCCAGGTTCTTAAGTAGAAAAGTTTGTAAGGAGAAGCAATTTTTCCCATAGGAATCAATGTAAAAGCAAATAATGCATGCGGTTGGGGAAACCACAGGGAGGGTGGAGGCCCTGTTTCCTCCCAGGAGATTCCTAGAGAAGCCCCACAGAGGCTTCTCTCCACCTTTTCCAGTCCTGTTTCCTTCCAGGAGATTCCTACAGAGGCCTCACGGAGGCTTCTCCCCGCCTTTTCTGGCTCTGTTTCCTCCCAGGAGATTCCTAGAAGGGCCCCATGGAGGCTTCTTCCTGCCTTTTCCAGTTACAGTTTCAGAGGCTCAGGTTTGTAAGTGGAAAATGGTTCTTGAGAAGAGGCAAAAAAAAAAATCTTGAACACCAGGTTGTTATCTAAAAAAGTCCGTAAGTAGAGGCGTTTGTAGGTAGAGGTACCAGTGTAGTCGTAAATATCTCTTCCATTTTTGCACAGTTTAGAACAGGGGTGTCAAAGTCAAGGCCTGGAGGCTGGATCCGGCCCACGGGGTGCTTAGATCTGGCCTACGGAACCACCAGTAATGGGTTGCAGTGGTATCACTGGGATTGGGGCTCCGATAGTGTAAATGGAGATGCACACACATCTCTGCACTCCCAATGCATGCATGCGCATTGACACATGAGATTTGGCTTCTCAAATCTCTTGCATGTGAGAATTCACTGATTTTAGGCATTTTTTTTTGCTTCTGCACATGCAAAAGGACTGACATGGCCAAAAATGGAGCCTCGTTGATCTGGGTGCTCCCACCCTGGCCAGACACACACATGCAGTCAAACACGGCCTTCATATGGCCTTCAATGAAATCGAGTTTGACACCCCTGGTTTAGAACATTGGGATGTTCTTCCCTATCTGGAAGGCATGGCCTTCAAAAGATTCATGAGCCAATGACTTTGTGCTTGTCCCTTAAGCGATGTAGACTAAGAACAGGAACTTTGTTCTCTTGCTATTGTAGGTATCCTTAGTAAGACCAACCATCCTGTCCCCTTATTTGCTACAGGTGGCTGGTACACCGGGCCGAGGCTGTCCAAGCGGTTCCAAGAAAATCCGATGATATTTACTAACTCTCTGGAAACAATAGCCCATATTTGGGGTATGTGTGATCCTTCTTGGCTGTACAGGAATGCATGGTGTGATTTTCCTCCTACATGAGACAGAATCTTGAACCTCCCCAGGTCATACTTCCCTTAAAGATCTCTCCATGCCTTCAAGCATGCCACAGCTTCTAATGTACTTAAAAATAGCAGGGAGCTATTCCGAGCAGAAGTGGGTTGCTCCCGGTTCAGACTGTCCTGTCTAAGCAAGGAGACCCCAGAAATTAAGTTCACACACACACCAGTTGGAAAGGTATATGATGGAAATATGTATTGAGAACAAGTGTTCATAAGTTAAAAGTCAAAGGAGCATTATCAAGAAGTGGGCAGTGGTCCACGGCTAATTACTTTTTCTGGGCCAGAGTTCGAAAGCTCATTAAAGTCACTTTGAAGGGTCTATTAACCCTTCCAAATGCACAGCATTTTGGCAGAAGTCCCAGAGAAGTAGTCTGTGTATATTTCAAGCTGTCTGGAAGCAAACAGGATCTCTACAGCACAGAGAACATACCATGTCATTGTTGAAGTGTTTTCCTTCGCACTGATTCCTTGCGAGACCTTCTCTTGTATAGTTACAAGGTTTGGCCAAATGTTCTATAGAGCTATTCACACCCAAATCTCTTTCTTCTCAAATAATCCTGCCTGGACATATTTCTGCACGTTTTTGCATCTATAGGTGGTTCTACACCATTCCCTCAGTCACAGCCTGGGGGTGCCACAGCCTCTGCTTGGCTTTCAGTCTCTAACTTCTTATCCTCTTCACACTCTGGCTCAGTTGCCAAGAATACTGGTCTAGGATACCAAAACGCATCCATCTCTCGATCTTCGAAATCCGTGATCAGCTGGACCGGCCACAACACAGACCAGTTCTATAGAACCGGTAGTGGGTAGCTGGCCACACCCTGAACCAGCTATCTCAGTGGCGACATAGGTGCCGCCATCTTGGTTTTGGCTTCTGTGCACACAGTGCAGGAGGAAGCAAACCAGCAGCAAGGTACGTTAGAACCCACCCCAATTGAAGGTATATCACATATTGAAAGTATCACATGTTAAACTGTACAGCACAGTCAAACATCAACAGTTGATCACGGGAATTGTTCCACAGTGTTTTGTATTCTGTTATAACACTTTTAATAATAATTTCATGTTGCAAAGTGTTTTATAAACGTTCCCAAATTCTAACCCCACCACAAGAATCAGGCTTCCCAGATTTTGGACGGATTCTGTAAGTGAGCCAATTAAAGTACCTTAACTGAAAAAGATTTTGCTCTACCGTATGCACCACTTTGCCTAGCTAAAGGTTACAGACACAAAAATTTTAATGGTATATAGACAGATTTTCACAATACTTTAAGATTTAACTAGCCCTGCGACGCTTTCAGTTCTCTCTCATTATTTAGAATTGAGGGCAAGATTATATCCAACCTCAAGACCAGAAAACTATTGTAACTTTTTTTTCATCTTTAGGTTTGATGAATTAGAGGATGTGATTCATATCACCTGCAAAGCCATGTTGTATGTTGATTGAACATCAGTAGAGAAGAAATAGGCTAATTGTACTTATTTTTTTCATTAAACATTAAAATAAGTTAAATTTATTATTGTCTCCTAGCCTCACCAGTTTATTTTTGGAGTTTAGGACCCCTGAGGCTACTACAAAGCCCAGTGCAGTCCTCTACCTAGACCAATGTTTCTGAACCTGGGGTTGGGACCCCTTTCACAGGGGTCACCTAAGACCATGGGAAAAGATAAATTTTCCATGGTGTTAGGAACTAAAGCTTCTATTCTGGCACCTTGGAACATATTTTTACAATCCAACCAGTCCTTGGCATACAAATCCAATTAATAACTATACACATGGTATGTACAACTATATACATGGTATGTTTGTATGTATGTTTGGTTTTTATATATTAAGGGGTTTTAATTTGCTTTTAGTATTGGATTTTATTGTATATTTTCATGATTGTTGTTAGCCGCCCCGAGTTTTTGGAGAGGGGCGGCATATAAATCCAATAAAACTTAAACTTAAACTTAAGCTTAATAAATAAACCAATCAGGCATTTACAGTGGGAGTATCCCTCTGACCTTCCCACCAATCAGCTTCAAGCTCTGTTGGGAGAATTGTCACTAGACTTATGGTTGGGGGTCACCGCAACATGAGGAACTGTATTAAGGGGTCGTGGCATTAGAAAGGTTGAGAACCACTGACCTAGACAAACATTCCAGAGAATTGTGGTGGGTTCAATAAGCAAGGGTTGAACTAGCTATGACTTGTTGAGATTTGTGAATTCAGACTAAATGCACTGAATGTCATCTTCTCTCTTTGCAGGTGTTCCGGAGAAGATGGGCTTTTATTTCCTATGTGGGGTGTCTGGAGGGCTGGTGTTTCTCCTCCTCTTCTTCGCCCCCAAAGCAACCTTCTTGCAGGACCTCAAAGGGGCCTTCAAAAAGGCAGATGTGACAGACTCCATGCAGCTGGAGACAACCAAGCTAAAGGACGACCAAGATGGAGAAAACCAGGAGGAAAGCTCTTCGGAGTCTTCTTTCAGCCACCTTACCTCCAATTACCGGAACACCAACATCTTTGGGCCGGAACTGACCGCAGCCTTAGAAGGGGCAGCTGATCAAAGAAGCCAAGAAGGCAATGAAATTTGGATCCCGAAGGAATCCAGCCCATATGCCATCCACAAAATTAAGGCAGCCACCAAATGAGAAGGATCCAACACTGGAAGTTGGGCAGAGTGAGCTGTGCTGGGGGAATACAGGTAGTCCTTCACTTAGGATCACAATTGGGACCAGGCTTTCTGACTCCAGGAAATAAAAGGAAAGCTTCAGCTATTCAGGATCCTTGAGTGGTCAGGATCGAACAGCTGGCAGTTGGCAGAATTAATCTGCAATATTGCATTCTAACCACTGTACCGTCACAGCTCTAGTGGATATAGGTAGATACAGTAGATAGCAATAGCACTTAGACTTATACACCACTTCACAGTGCTTTTACAGCCCTCTTTAAGCCATTTACAGCAGTGATTTTCAACCTTTTTTGAGCTGCGACACATTTTTTACATTTACAAAATCCTGGGGCACACCACCAACCAAAATGACACTCTAACACAGTACATATTATACATATTATCCCCCCTTGTGTGTGTGTTTGTATATACACACTCTTGAACCATTTCTAAAAACAGATGAGGGCTGTGGGGTTTTTTGCTCTCTTATTCTTTCCAAAACAGGTGAGGGCTGGGGGGTTTTCCTCTCTTATTCTTTGGGTGCTTTTTATCATATGCTTTAAATCAAGAGTCAATTCTCTCTCTCTTTTGTTTCTCTCTCTTTCCTTTCATTCTCTGCCTCAATCATTTTCTCTTTTCTTTTTTTCTCCCCTTTTTTCTCTCATTTCTCTCTCTTTCTCCCTTCCTCTCCTTCTCTCTCTCTTTCTTGCTTTCTTTCTCTCACACACTCTCTTTCTCTCTCTCTTGCTTTCTCTCTCTCACACACACTTTCTTTCTCTCTCACACACACTCTCTCGCTTTCTTTTTCTCTCTCTTGCTTTCTTTCTCTCTCGCTTTCTTTCTCTTTCTCTCTCTCTTTCTCTCTCCCCTCTCGCGGCACACCTGACCATGTGCTGCGCGGCACACTGGTTGAAAAACACTGCTTTACAGAGTCAACGTATCGCCCCCAACAATCTGGGTCCTCATTTTACCCACCTAGGAAGGATGGAAGGCTGAGTCAACTTTGAGCTTGGTGAGATAATAATAATAATTTATTAGATTTGTATGCCGCCCCTCTCCGAAGACTCGGGGTGGCTCACAACAATAAATACAATAAACAGTGGTACAAATCCAATTAATAAAAGTAGAATTAAATTAAAGTAGAATTAAAACCCCTTAATATTAAAAACAATCAATGCTACACAGTCATACCATTCTCAAGTGCTATAGTCAGAAGAGGGGGGGCATAAGTCAGTCTTTAACATCTTGCGGAAGACGGGGGGTGGGTGGGGGCAATTCGAATCTCCGGGGGGAGTTGATTCCAGATGGCCAGGGCCACCACAGAGAAGGCTCTTCCCCTAGGTCCCGCCAGACGACATTGTTTAGTCGACAAGATGTGAACTTCTAGCAGCCGGCAGTCAGCAGAAGTCGGCTGCAGTACAGCACTCTAACCACTGTGCCACCATGGCTCATATCTGTTGTATGTGCCTTTTATCCAACGCTGTTGTAAACTTTGAGTTATCGCTATACAAATAGTGGAGGACTACCTGTGCCTGAACTTCAGAGTTGTGAGGATGGAGGCCATTTTTTTTTTACACCACCAACCTTAAAAGGATTGTGGGGTTAGGTATTTGGACGATTTCCTGTAGAGTCAGGGCCTGCTCCTTTGGCCATGTTTTCTGAACATGATGCTAATCATGTAACATTATATTTTCAACATAATTTTCCCACTTACCACTCCTGGGGGAAGGATACTGCAAAATCCCCATTCCCTCCTCACTCCAGGGGAAGGATACTGCAAAATTCCCATTCCCTCCTCACTCCAGGGGAAGGATACTGCAAAATCCTCATTCCCTCCTCATTCCAGGGGAAGGATACTGCAAAATCCCCATTCCCTCTTCACTCCAGGAGAAGGATACTGCAAAATCCCCATTCCCTCCTCACTCCAGGGGAAGGATAATCCAAAATCCCCATTCCCTCCCCATTCTGGGGCCAGCCACAGGTGGTACTTGTCAGTTCTCTGAACTACTCGAAATTTCCATCACCAGTTTTCCAGAACCTATTAGAACCTGTTGCATTTCACCTCTGGTTCCACCACATATTTGGGTAGACAAAGTGGTTGCCCTGATTTAAAAAAAGTACTTAAAGCCTGAAATTATTCTGCTACCACCCATCAGGACACAAAAATTGGGGAAAGTCTAGGCTGTTCCTTTCAATTTCCCCTGCTTATTTTATGTACTGAACAGTGGATCACTGCCTCAAACATTCTCCTGAGAGTCACATGGATAGCTGAGTTGACCGTAC